>NC_048301.1:47780395-47870603 GCF_013100865.1 Trachemys scripta elegans
TGCAGAGGTTTTCTAACCAAACTAATTCTACATGTCTTTTTAAGTGCAAGTTGTTCATGAGTTGAGATGTTTTAAAGATTTTATGCTGGTGTCAAGGGGCACTCTCTTTCTTTGTCAACAGTAACCATTTCAAAGGTCTGTGGTGATAATGTTAGGAACTCAGTTACTATCCTTCTCTGTGCATGATAATGTAAACATCCTACTGAATAATACAACTGTGTCAAAAGTCCACCAAGTGCTGAGACTCCAGTTCAATTTTACAAAGACTGAGCTGAACATCAAGCCAACTGTGAAAACAAAATCAGAGCAAACTTTTTGAAAAATTATTTTTGACTCATCTGCAATCCTAAGGACAATTCATTGCTACAGGGACTGTAAAGATGGACTCTCAGATGGCTTCCTCAACGTGGTTATATTGTCCAGCCATGCCAGAAGAAAGACATGAGGCAGTGGACGTGGTTTAATTAGGCCGCAAATGTATCCACTTAAAATATGTGGAGAGTACCTGGCAATGAATTGTACGGTGCAGGACATCATTATTTCCTTGATCATTTCCACCTATTTGGGAAATCTACCACCAGCCATCCCTCTCCTCACACTGATCGTAGTCAGCCCATTGCTGGGGCCCTACTGCCCTCTGCTCTTATGAGACTTAAGGAGACTGGAAAAGGAATGGGGGAGGGAGGGATGTCTCCCTACTATACCAAATACTAGGAGACCTGAACCCCTCTTCCCAGTTTCATTAAGGGATGCTTTCCTCTAAATCTCAGTCCAATCTATTTATCTAATCACTGTGTACCTTCCATAACAAGTACCTGCACAAGACACCTGCCATAAGAAGGCACGAGCAATCAGCGTGGCTGCCTCTCCTGCACTGTGTTCCCAGATACCAATTCCTTCCCTAATGTCCAACAAAAATATATCCACTCCCCAGTTAGATAGGTGTACCTCATATTCCCAGTACAATGTGGGTGCCCACTAAAATATGTCCACAAGTAATTACCAAACGCCTTTGGTCACACATGAATTTGGTAACCTCCTTATTCACATACTCCCTCGCCTTATCTACCTTTGGAGGCTTCTCTGCTCCCACCAGACCTTCTGTTGCAACATTTCAGACCAAATAATTGTCACCCTGAGACATAGTGTACCTCATGTGACACTCTGTACCCCATGTTCATCACTTTTATGTGATTATGATATGTTTTATACAAAGTATGCCTTGGGAAGTATCATTTGAAAACACAATCTATTGCACATCATTGTCTTGTTAAAACGTGTGTATCAATCTTGAATACGGAGCTATGAGATTTATTTATGATTGTTACGGAAATAATCTGTAGTTCTGGGTAACGCCCTCACACCATTTTCTCAAAGACAAAGGCACACTGGCCCGTTAGCTAAATGCTAAAAGTCCATTACTTGTTTAATCAGAGATTCACCAGCAGGGGAGTTGTAAACAAAGCATTTACAATTCACCTGAAGGACAGCTGGCAGAGCACGTATGCAATGGAACTGCATGCATGACTATGACCCAGCAAGGACTTTTCCAGAAAAAAGGGTCAGGATATAAGAAAGGGGGAGAAATGGCCTCTGGTTACCTCTCCTCGCCCCATCTCTACTCACAGCAGCATGATAGCTTGAAAGACAATAGGAGCATCATTTGAACTGGCTGAAGTGGTCCTAACTGGAAGGCTTTCCAGTTAATATGAACAGCTGAAGGTTTTTGGGTGAGAGAAACCTTTTTGCTTTCAAATCTTTATGAGCTTGGTAAAGTTTAGGAATTAGATTGTGGTTTTATCAGTTTATTTCTTGTGTAACCAATTCTGACTTTTATGTCTTTATCACTTATAATCACTTCAAATTGATCTTTCTCTAGTTAATAAACTTGTTTTATTCTTGTATCTAATCCACTGTGTATTTGGATTGACTTGCGACAACAAGGCTGGTTCATATAAATACTAGCCTTTGTTGGAATGTCAAACAAATAAGAGCTTATATCACACAGGGGTCTACTGAGCAGTAGGAGTGCAAGACTGGGGATGAGGAATTTGTGGGTGTTGCCCTGTATGTAGCTCACAAGTGGCTTGGAGAGTATTCATGTAACTTTGATATTCATGTGACTTTACATGCTAATTGCTGTGTGAGAGCAGAGCCTGGAGAGGCTGCTTGTCACTAGCAAAGCAGTGTAAAAGGCACCTTGGGCGGGAGAATTTAAAGGAACACAATGGTTCAACAGTCCAGATTGTCCCCTGGGGGATGTCAAACCCCCCCAGGGAAAAAATCCTGGATCTGCCCCAAATCCCTCATGGCTCTGATCATCAAATCAAGCTCCTTATGCATTCCTTAATCATTTTCACCTAGGTGAAAAATAATCATGCACAAACCTAATGTCAGATGCTTCCCAAAGTGTATATACTTTAGGGACTTATGCTCAATATTTTCCCCTTAACACAGGGGTTCTCAAACACCTTCAACAAGTGGACAACTTCTCAGTAGAGAGACTGTCTCAGGGAGCAGATCCCCCATCTTCATGATGCTTTCATAGTCATGTAATATCCCTGTTAAAACTACAGCAGTTGCTTCTATGGAAAAGTAATGTTGCAAAGTATTTAAATGAATTTTTAAATCTTCTTTTAATGTGATTTAACCACTTAAAAAAGACAGAGACAGAACCATACCAACCAGCAGTCCACAGGGCACAATTTGAAAACCTCTTTCTAAAACTAACAAATTAATTACATTTTGTTGTTAGATTTAGGCATCATAAAAAGTTGCAGATGCTGGGCATTCCAGGGGCAGAAGGAGACCTGGACTGGACTATGAATTCAGCTTCAGCACTAACAGACCAGATCCTCAGCTTATATGAGCTGTCATAGCTAGAGTAACTTTAACGGAGCTTCACAAATTTCCACAGCTAAGGATCTGGCCTTACATTTTTATGGAAGCCACTTTCACTGAAAAAGAAATAAGGCAAATTGCCAGAAAGTGTTCTATGTAGCAGATTTAGCCTTGCACTGCTTTCATCCCTGAAATGCCTGGAATGCAAAGTACCTTGCAATGCCCTGGTACAGTACTTCCATGAGCAGCAACTCCATGGCATACCTTTCACCTTCTGGTTCAAATACATGGCAGCAGCTTCTTTTAAAAACTTGGAATTACTTAGAACACTTCCCCTGAAGCTCTGGTAGGTTCAAGTGATCTAATTTTCCCTCTGCCTTTTTCACATTGTTTGTTCAAATGTTTTTTTTTTTTCTTATTTGTATTTTCTTGAGCAAAAACATGACAACATAAATGCTAGGTACCTGCTCCTTTTTGCAATAACTTCTCTCCCCCAAACACTAGCCAGATCCTTCCTAGTATTCTTTATAAGCGCAGCAATTATTTCTCTCAACCAATCAAATTCCTTTCCCAGTTGCTTAGCACTATCCAACTGGCTTTTGTCTCTGTATCTTATTTTCCTCTATTCTACCTCCTTCCCATCTCTTAAAAGGGAACTGCTACTTTTGTTTGTTATTTTAAATGGACAATGTTAGTTCTTTATTTTTTACAATCAGACCTAACAGCTTATGTTTCATGTGACTCCTGAATAAATTGACATATAGGACCCTGTTCTTCCTCAACCTAAATTCTCAGTTTACACTTCCATCTCGCTCGGGCACTAGTGAGCCAAAGTAAAGGCTTTCCAAACTGTTAAGTTGTGCTATTTCTTGCTGTCCCTGATTGAAAACAGAGGATAGATACATAGATAGGTAGCTGGGAATATATAAAACGAAAGGAACAGCTGGATGGAGACCTTCATAGACCTCACATAGAAACCTGCAAAATCTATGGCTTGGCCTTCTTACCAATACTCTTGCAAGTGCACAGGATACAATAAACCAGTAGAAAAAGTCCCAGCACACAAGATATGAATCAGAGGAACAGGGGGTTGGGGGCGGGAGGGGCGATGTCCCAAATGTTCAAACATAAAATTGCTCAATACAAAACTTAAAAAAAAAAACGTTAGAAGGAACTGTAATGACAAGTTAAAACTATCCCTTTAAAATATACAAGCAGCATTTATGCAGCAGATAATCTAAAGTCTCAGTGACCTTGGCTGCATTACAGGGGTAATCTTCAGGTAAGATGAATTATTTTTGAACAAATACTGTAATGCAATAAGCAAAAGCTACTGTCCTTCAGTATTAGGCAAGCTTTTCTTTCTACCTATTTATTTCTTGAATGAACATATTTATTAAGGACAAAGCAAGGCAAAAATCACACTCTGCCCCACTGTGTACCATCATACAAAACTGCAGGATATCAGTGGAGCACAGTATTACTATATTCCACAATTATGGAATTATTTTTATGTACAATCTCCTTTAAGATTCCAGGGCACAGAGTAATTAGTACTAGACTGTATTGCTCTGCTTAGAGGGTTTAGTATACCTGTTCAACCATCTCCAATAATATGCAATGGTAAAAAGCTGCTGACAGACAACTTTTGGGGAAATCAAAACTTGACACATTAGCAGTACAAGTTTGAGACAGAGGCAGCTATCCAGCTCTACATTATAAACATACTAGGTGAAATCCAAGCCCCACTGAATTTCACCTACTAACAGCTATGGTCAGTCCACTTACAGACAGATATTGTTACCAAATACCATAATGCCTCTGAAGATCAGGATAAGTACATCTTGCTTTTAGAGCTCAAAGCAAGACATATTTGTAAAGGTCTTCCCTAAATTACAAAAGGACCCAGTGTCTCCTCAGATCCAGGGTTATACAGGCCACTGTGGTCCTTAGAAACATCTAAGGAGGAGCAAAGGAAACTGTAGATGGTGTATACTCAGTCTGAAAAATATTTTAGTCATGTAATCAGCACCTAGACATTACCACTGTGGCAGGTTAGACCACAGAAACCCCCTTGGGCTGCCACCTGATGTGCCAGGACTACCTCTGATCCCATTTTCCCTAACAGCTTGGGACTTCAGTGCCCTGCCTGGTTTAAGCCAGACATGCTAGCTTGCTACAAACACAGACCCAGATCAGAACAACGTCCCCCAAAAGCTGCAGGCTTAACTGAAAACAGCTTAAGAAGTGTTCCTGTCTCCAGCACTCAGATGTCCAGCTTCCAATGGGGTCCAAACCCCAAATAAATCCGTTTCACCCTGTATAAAGCTTACACAGGGTAAACCCATAAACTGTTCGCCCTCTATAACACTGATAGAGAGATATGCACAGATGTTTGCCCCCGCCCCCAAGTATTAATAAATACTCTGGGCTAATTAATAAGTAAATACAAAAAACTAGGATTTAAGTGGTTCCAAGTAATAACAGACAGAACAAAGTGAATTACCAAGAATAAAATAAAACACACAAGTCTAAACCTAATACAGTAAGAAAATGATTACAGATGAAATCTCAGCTTCAGAGATGTTCTAGTAAGCTTCTTTTACAGACTAGCCTCCTTCTAGTCTGGGTCCAGCAATCACTCACACCCCTGTGGTTACTGTCCTTTGTTCCAGTTTCTGTCAGGTATCCTTTGGGGGTGGAGAGGCTATCTCTTGAGCCATCTGAAGACAAAATGGTGGGGTCTCCCAGGGCCTTAAATAGACTTTCTCTTGTGGGTGGAGACCCCTTCCTCTCTCCTATGGAGAATCTAGCTGCAAGATGGAGTTTTGGAGTCACATGGGCAAGTCACATATCCATGCATGACTCAGAACTTTACAGGTGGCGACCATTGTTCACATGCTACCTTGAAAGTCCCCGGGTAGACTTCTTATGTGAATTGGAGTCTTCCAAGATCCATTGTCCATTAAATGTTTCTTGATTGGGCACTTAACTTGCAAATTCTTTTTTTAAGAAGCTGACCAAATGCCTTACTAAGGCTACTTAAAATCAAACAAGTACACAGCCAATATTCATAACTTCAAATACAAAAATGATACATGCATACCAATAGGATGAATATATCCAGTAGATCATAACCTTTGCATAGATATGTTACATGGCATATCTAGCATAAAACATATTCCAGTTATGTCATATTTACATTCATAAGCATATTTCTATAAAGCATTATGGGGTGCAACATCAGAACCATGATGGGCACTTTATAAATAGACCAATAGTGTGTTGAGTGTAAAACATGTAACCATTACCTATCGATCAGTTAAGATTTTTTTGCTATCTTATCCCAAATCAGTTTATAATGGCTAAAAATCAGCAGTGATCATTCTGTGTTTTAATTAAAGTTAAATTGTTTATAAATGTGTGATTGAGATTTTTATTTATACAGCAAAATAGATATGGGAATTAACTTTTAAAGTTAGAGACCAAAATATGCAAGGTGTATTTAAAAATGTAAAGTGAAAACCAATAATTCCCATGAAAACGAGTGTCAACCCAATATTACGGCTGGTAAATTCAGAACACATGAATTAAATGCAAAATCACAAAGGAAATTGTCAGCCTGTAGAATTCACTGCCACAGGAAGCTGTTTACTTTGGGTAGATTTTTAAAAGGACTTTAAAAGCACAAAACATGTCTAGAATATGCTTTATATATTTGCATATTCTAGGATATAGCCCAACTTCAATGAAGAATGACAAATAATGATTCCTACTGAACTCTGGGACATATTCTATCCCAAAAAACATAGGTCAATAAGAGTTGTGAGCACATATTCTGAAGTCAGAATTTGGCCCTTGGTTCACTACAATACAGCATGTGATTCTGTACACATCACCGCATTAGACTGTGCCAATCAAAAACTATTATCTCCATAGAAAACTAGGACAACATGGGAGCAGGCATCACCATTTTAAGCTGGCTTTCCAATAACTACTTTTTCTTACCTTGGTATAATTTTCACTTTAAAATATATCACGTCTATCAAACAAGTGTCAGAGGTCTGCACAAACGTTTGCGCAGGAGTTCCTGTTATTAATGAACAGCCTAGGAATTGTAGGTGGTTTGTTATGTATACACTACATGCACACTGTATTTGTTGAAGTACCGTTCGGGCTATGTTTTCCATCACTGATTCATAGATCACATGAACAAGAGACAGGTTTTTCAAATTATGCTCTTGAAAAAAAGATAAATGATGAATTCTATATTTATATTACTAAAGGGAAATTTGCAATCATGATACAGCAATGCTAGAAGAATATGGTGTGTGTGTGTGAGATATATTGGCTAGCCTTGCTTGTGACTGTTCCTGCAGTGTAAAAATTTCTTTATCCAAGGACAAGTTCTTTCACCTTCCCATCTGTCCTGTGAATTTTTTAATGTCTGAGACAGGTGGCCTGTTGGAAACTTAAAACCCTGTGGGTATAAAATATGATTAAAATCTGATGTTAGGTTCTATGATAAAGAAGAGCTCTATGTTTAGTCAAGAATTTGTAACTAACCTGCAAAAATATGTCAAAGGTAATTTGAACTCTACATAACCAAAATCTTTTTAATTCCAGTTCAGCATATGCTGTACCAAAACTTTGCCTGCAATCATTTCCCCATAGGTTAAATATGTATCTTGATAAGTGTGGGTAAGCGACTTGTATTTATTTTTAGTGAAACCTTTAGTACATTTAAGAGGAATAGTTTAAATTAATGCTCCATTCATAAGTATGTTAATAATAAGATAAAAAATTAATAGGTTCAGCTACGTTCTTTAATAACCTATCATAGTGCATGCAGTTTATGAATTGGTAATAAATTCTTTATAACTTTATAATTCTTGTTATAACAAACAACAAGAGCATTGTAACTTCTTAAAACTTATGGTGAATACAAAGAATTAAAAGTATGCCAGATATGTTATGTTGCCTTTTTTGTTTTTGGTGTTGAGGAATGTGTAGCATAATTTTTTTATACTTTCAATTATTCCGCAGTAAAAATAGAAAGAAGTTTAATTGAAATCTATTTAGTAGAAATTCAAAACCTATGCAGATTTAAATGTTTGGTGCAGAATACTAAGTGATGATTGCTGCAGATAATTAATATTTAAAATGTTAAATGATTTATCTTGTTGTAAATAATTAAGGGAATTTTAAAACGCCAACTAAGAAAATGCTGGATGTGACTATATGATATACTCCCATCTGTGTTTCTCAGAAAATGGTATGTGGATACACACTAATACCATTTTGCTTGGTTTGGGTATTTTTTTTTCGGGAGGGGGAGGGGCAAGGAAGTTCTGGTTGCTGATTATGTAAATGGTGACATGAATTCCAATAGCCTCAGAAATATTCAATGAAATTGAATTACACTGATTGGCACTCCAATCCAACATGTTATAAGAGACAACAGAGAAAATGGGCGTTGTGATGCAAACTTGATATATCGATTTCCCATTACGCAAAAAGCAAACAGATTGAAGTTTAGCTATTAAATATTGTTTAAAGGTACCTCTAGCTAAAGGTATATGCCACACTATACATTTGACAAGGAATCTGTAATACTAGGGGCATGTGTTTGATTCCAATGACATCAACCTGTTCCACAAGTGTATAACTTCTCTGTCTTCAGTGCAGTTATTTCTGATACATAAAGCCCTACGCGGATACACAAATGTGTATCCGCATCCAATCCACAATCTGCAAAAATTATCTGCAGATATCCGCGGATTTGCAGTACTCTACACTGGGGGCCAGACTGAGGCTGCAAGGCATCCCCCACTCCAAAGCTTGGTCAGGGAGAGACGCAATGGCAGTTGTAGGGAGCTGCGGCAGACCCTCCACCAGCCCAGGGCGGGGGGCCCGAGCAGCTTCCAGCCAGTGTCCCAGGCTCCTGCCCAGGGCAGGTAGAGGAAACCAGGCTCCCCACAGTGGCTCTCCCCGACTGGGCTCCAGAGGGAGGTTGCCTCGGAGCCTCAGTCTAGCCACGATAAGAGCCGGGCGGGCAGCTGTGTTTTGCTGCAGCAGACCCTCCACCTGCCCTGGGGGTGGAGTCCGAGCAGCCCCCGGCCCATGTCCCTGCCCCCCCAGACCCTCTCCTCAGGGCAGGCGGAGGATCTGCGCCATGGTTCCTCACAACCGCCCACCCGCTCTTACTGTCAGAGCCCTGCGTGGATACAAAATTTTTATCCGCATCTGCGCTGGTATCCACAAAAATGGTCCACAGATATAAAGTGGATACCCATGGATTTGCAGGCCTCTACTGATACAAACTAGTATAAATGAAAGCAGACTGGGAATCAAATAACATGGGCTCTATTCTGGCCTGACCCAAAGCCTACTGAGGTCAATGGGACTGGAGTCTTTCCACTAGTTTTTGAATCAGGTCCTCATTCTGTCAGAATCTTAACACCCCTATTTGTCAAATGGTGATAATATTTATTTGTATTAAAAACTGAGGTTCCTTTGCTGTAACTGGAGGTTCTTCAAGGTGTGTGGTGCCTATCTGTATTCCACATGTGGATACACATGCCAACCAAGCGCCTGAGTCCAGAGATTTTTAGTAAGCAATGTCCATTGGTCCACATGTGCGCAGTTGTTCTCCTCAAGCTCAGAACCAAGGGTATAAAAGGGAGTGCAGACAGATGTCTCTCCAGTTTCTTTTCTTACTATGAATATGATCATGATCCAAAGCAAAAGGGATTGAGGATGGGTAGTGGAACACAGATAGGGACCGCACATCTCAAAGAATCTCCAGTTACGGGTTAAGTAACCTCCATTTCTTCTTTGAGTAATGGTCCATCTATGTATTCCATTTATGGGAGATTAGTAAGCAAAATCAAACAGGAGGTGAGTGTGATGATGCAGATGATATGGATGTTGTAGTAATGCCAGCCCCACAGCATTATCTTCAGTAGAAGTCTGGATCAATATATAATGTCTTATAAAGGTGTGTATGGAGCTCCAGGTAGTTGCCCTACATCCTACATGTACCCTTGCTAGGTACGTCTCCTAGAGATACTTCAGAGGTTGCTTTCACTCTGGTGGAATGGGCTAGAATGGGGGAGGGGGAGGGAAGCTATTTGGTAACAACAGGTTATGCAGTACAAGCTCCATTTAGAGCAGTGGTTCTCAACCTTTCCAGACTACTGTACCCCTTTCAGTAGACTGATTTGTCTAGCCTACCCCCAAATTTCACCTCACTTAAAAACTACTTGCTTACAAAAGCAGAGCTAAAAATACAATAGAGTCACAGCACATATTACTGAAAAATTGTTTACTTTCTCATTTTTACCGTATAATTATAAAATAAATCAATTGGTATATAAATATTGTACTTGCATTTCAGTGTATATAAAGCAGTATAAACAAGTCGTTTGAAATTTAAGCTTGTACTGTCTTCACTAGTGCTTTTTTATGTAGCCTGTTGTAAATCTAGGCAAATATCTAGATGAGTTGATATACCCCCTGGAAGACCTCTGCGTACCCCTGGTTGAGTCTCTGTGCAGACAGAGTTTGACCCCTTTATTTCTCCACTAGGGTGATGAAAATCTTTGAGCTTTTCTAATTGTTTTTATTCTCTGAAGGACAAATGCCAGTGAAAAAGTCTCTCATCAGAGGCATGAGGTTTTGGAAAAAATAGCAGAAAGTGGATGGGTTTGAGTTATGTGAAATGCCAGTATTATTTTAGGGATGAATTTCAGGTGAAGGCAGAGACCTTCTCTTCATGAGATATGGTATATGGTAGATGTGCCATGAGTGCTTCCAGCTCACTCACCCTCATGGCTGATGTGATAGCAACGAGGCAGGCAATTCTCACTGAGAGATGGGACATAGAACCGGTAGATACTTATTCAAAGGGCAGTTTGGTAAGAACTGAAAGGATGAGATTGGGATCCCATTGTGGCATTGGTTTCACCACTGGTGGAAAAGTTCTGAGAGCCCTTAAAGGAATATAGTCATCATAGGATGAATAAAGATGCTCCTCAATTGGAGGATGAAAGGCACTGGTTTCTGCAAGATGGACCCACAGGAAACTGACAGAAAGGCCCCATGGTCTTAAAGGCAAGTAGGTATTCTAGAATGACAAGAATTCTAGCAGAGTTTGGAGATAACTGGTGGTGTGACCAAGAGAAGAAACACTTCCATTTGGCCAAGTAGCATCTCCTGGTAAAATCCTTCCTGCTTTGGTTGAGAATGGATTGAACCACCACTGAACACACACACACACACACACTGTGTCTGAAGCCCATCCAATTACCAGGCTTTGAGTTATAGTTGTCCTGATCATGACATTTTTTTGTGTCAGCAAATCTGGAAATACTCAGATGTTGATGGGTGGACAGGTTGAAATCTGTCCACCCATCATGTCCATGAACCAGAACTTTCTTGGCCACTTGGACATGACGAGGATGACCCAAAGTCCTGTTGTGACTGATCTTTTGCGGGACTTGGGGTATTATTGGGATGGAAGGGAAGGCATATATGAGGTGGTCCATCTAGGGTAGCATCAGGGCATTGCCTTTCGAACCACAATCCAAAGCTGCTCTGGAGCAGTACAGGGGTAGATTCTCCCTTGTGAGATTAAGAGATTTTCAAGATGGTGTTCTCCACTGGGTGAAGATCTTGTTCAGAATGGAACTGTGAATTTCCTATTTGTAGTTTGTGGACAAGTGTCTACTGCAACTCCATGTAAGGAAGTTCTGTGTACCCCGTAGGTATACCGCCAAGAAAGTTATGGGGTTTCTGATACATCAGTTTCAGAGGTTGACTGTATCTACATACGAGGGAAGGGATCTTGTTCCCCCATTTGTTTATGTAGAAAATAGTGATCATATCATCCCACACAACCTGGGTATGTCTGGATTTGATGACTGGAAGAAATGTGTTTTAGGCCCAACAGACTGCCCTTAATTCTAGTATGTTAATCCTGGCCTCCTGAGGCATCCAGATGCTTTGTTCAGTGTGATTGTCCTTAGGGGCTCCCCATCCTAAGAGGGAAGCATCTGTGATAATAGTTGCCTAAGGCATAGGTATGAGGAAAGGAACTCCCACTCAAACTTTCTCTGGATCTGTCCACCAAGTGAGAGAGAGGCCATAAAATTTGTCTGAAAGTGTTACTCTGGCATTGATGTTGTCTTTGTCTGCTGAGTAGATGGACTGAAGACAGGTCTATAGGCAGTGAAGATAAAACCCGGTGAATGGTGTTATGTAGGTACATGAGACCATGTGGCCAAGGAGGTAAAGACAGGTCCTGACTTTAGTCCGAGGCCTGAGGGTGATCTGTTTTATCAAATCACTCATGGTGGGGAATCTCTCTATTTGGAGATAGGCTCTTGCTGTAGTCGAGTCCAGGGTTGCTCCTCTGAAATCTATGGACCTTTGGGAAGCAAAGTGGACTTTTCATGATTGACACAAACTCCCAAGAAAGAGGAATAGGGTCACTGACTGGACTTCCCTTCTGGATCTGCCTGTCAGGAGCCAGTCGTCAAGATATGGAAAGACAGTAGAGCTGTTTCTTTTCATCCAAGCTGCCATCACTCAATGGTCTTTTATACAGACCATAGGTGCTGTAGCTAATCTAAATGGGAGGACTGTATTGGCAATGGTCTTGCCCAGTGAGGAGACAGATGGTTCCAATACCCTCTTTGGGTTCTGTCCAGATTCGTTGTCTGCAGGGGACAAGACTTGTTTGGAGCCTCAGATTCACTCAGTGAATAGGCTATTACTCTACTGGCAGTGGCATCAGTACTGGTGGGAGAATACTCCAAGTTGCGGACATGGTAGGAGAGGATCCCCTTCTTCTCTAGGTGGTTTCTTCAGACATAGGGATGTTTTTACAGAGGACAAGGCCTGAAAAAAGAGAAGTTTATGCGTAGGACAGCACAAAAATATCCTCCAGCAAGGCAGAGGTTTCAGTCCTGCATGTTGTTTGGGAGCTCCAGCAATTCTTGGTCATCTGATGGTTTGGTATTCAGACAATCCCACACAGAGCATGTCGACACTGTCAAATGGGGGTCCAGCACAGAACTCCCAGATTGGTACCCACTGAACCTTTCTTTTGGTCATCAGAATGGAGCCAGAATCGGTACTGTAACATTCCTCTTCCTTTGTTCTTTGCCTTCTTGAATGGAGGATTTATGAGGACCTAACTCCTCAGGACCTGTATGAAATGACTCACCCGACTTGGATCGAGATGGGGAGGGATCTGTTTGCTGTGGCAGATCTGAATGGGATTTGTTCTTATGACTATGATTATGTCCCCTATTCTCATGTGAAGGTTTCTCAGGCCTTTGCTCTAGATCTTGGGCTTGGTGGGTCACTGCTCACAGTCTCAAGCTGCTGTAAAGGAGGGTCTCCTCCACCTGGATCTGAATGGGGCCTCATACCCTGCTCCATAAGGTGCTTCCACAGGAGACACTCTCAGGGAGGGAAAGAGCAGCAGACACTGCACTTGGTGGTGATGTGCCTATCCCGAAGGCAATAACGGCAGTGCTGGTGTTCGTCGCTGATGGCAAAAGAATGGTGGCAGGAGACAACTCTTGAACCCTGGGACTCTTGGCATAGTCCATCTCCACAGGGCGAAGCTTCCTGGAGCAGGGAGAATTAAGCTAACTACAGTATATTCATTATTAATCAACTACACTAGAAAACTAAGTCTAAGCTACTAAAAACTCCAAAACTATTTACAACTGTATTTACAGATATTAAAGTAGAAGAAGATCAAAGCATACACAGAGAATTCTGACTCAGGCCACGGGGCAGTAAGGAAGAACTGGAGAGGCATCAGTCCACACTGCCCTTTCTATCTTCAGTTTGAAGCATGAGGAGAACTGTGAATGTGTGAATCAATAGACACTGCTGACTAAAAATCTCTGGATTAAGGTGCATGGTGCACATGGATACCCACATGTGGAATACAAAGAAGAAGAATGGGGTTTTGGAAGATTAATTAATCAATGGTTGTAAAGAGTTCTGGATGGAAAGTATTATGTTACTTTATTCAACAGTCGTATAGTTAGTTTCACTGGCTGCCTAACAACATTTTATTGTTCATGTTTGTATTACTTTCTGAACTTACCTTCATTATTCTGTACTATATCTGCTTTTTTCCCCTTAGCTCATCATAAATCTTTATTCTGCAGTAAATTTTCTTTACTTAAGATCGATTGCTTTCAGGACAGATAAAAAAGGAAGTTGAAATGGGGGAACTGATTACTAGAATGAAGTGTGTAAGATGTTCTTTGATGTTCTTTGATGGTAATGTAACCATGATAATCTTCACCACAAGAGATATGAACCATATTTCCACTCTTATTCCTATGCTCTGCACCTCTAGGAAATCAACGAAGGATTAATATTTGTAGTCTATTTTAGACCTGTTGGCAAAGGTTCAAGCCAAAAGCCCAAATCTGTAAACAACAAAAATAGTCATATTTTTTAAACTAAAAAGGTTAGAAAGGTGACGAGGGAAATGAAAAAAGAGATGCTCAAATCAGGAGATGAAAATAAGATTCAGAGAACACCCAGCAAAGAAATTCATTATCACTCTTTTATATCAATAATAAATAATAATCAGACATCTAATATCACTATACTCAAAGAAACAAAATCAAATGTCAAATGAAGTCTCTGCATGAAAGTGCTGTCAATTACAGTATCATTTTCTCACCAGGAAGTATATGACAATTATTTATGGAGAAATCTAGAACTGAAAATGAAAATTGCTCTACAACATATAATACAGATGGTACAAATCACCACTTTCTGCCAAGAAAGGATCCTGTGTATTAATCTAAGTTTTTGGCATAATGAGCATTCTTAAAAAGTTTCCCTGCATAATCCAGACATGCATGAAATGGAAGTGTCATCAATGGCACACGGCAACATCGAATTAAGGAAAGGGCCCATTTATATTTCTCAAAGCAATTCCATGCCTCTATTAGCAGAACGGTCAATGGAGATAACCCACTGTCTGATCAAACTTGAGAAATAGTTTGAATAGCAGGCCATTAAATGTGGACAATGAAGAGCCATGGCATGTGGGCCAAATCCTGTGAAATACTGAGCACCTACAACTCCCATTGACAAACCTATTATATAGTTGAGTTCAGTGAGAGCTGTGGCTGTTCAGCGTCACTCAGTAGTAGGCCCTATGTATAGAACAGGAGCAAGAAAAGAACACATACAAAAGCATCAGAATATTTTGGTCCTTTGAATGTGATTAAATTTTTACTTTGTTATAGAAATGTAAAAGTATTTTGCTTATTCACAAGTGAAAAACAGATTAACTCCATTCACAGCAATCATACCACAATAGCTTTTCTATTTTCTGCTCACAATCCATGTGGCTGAGAAGTCAGAAAGTTTCACTCTAAGTGGTAATGCTGCTATGGCTTTCCTGCTATGCTATGCCTGAGAGATCTCTGTCGTGCCACTTCATCTGCTGCAGCAGCCCTCTTTGCCAAGGATATAAAAAGGTCAGTGTCAAACCCCAGATTTTCCATAGGGTCAGCTAAGCTATTGGATCTGAAAGTGTTCCCATTGTTTGGGTTGCAAAATTAAAATATGTTATAATGCATGGTTAACAAAATAATAAAAACATATTGATATTCTACAGAACACCTCTGAACCAAAGAATTGCTCATTCTGTCTGTTACAATTTTAAGAGCATAGAAAAGTCTTATCTCGCAATTCATTAAAATAAATACAAAATAATAAAATAAAATAAAATAGTAATATCAGCATTCTGTGTTTCGCCTGCATAATATTTATGTGAAAGTGGGCCATATAACGAAGCCTCCATTCAAAACCTAAAATTGTCAAGTAAAACCTTTATATAGCAGTATGTAGGCTGGGTTCAGACAAACATGTAGTTGTTCACTAAAACCCAACTGAGCCATAAGGAAAATGTCACTTATTTCCTACCTTCTAAGAGAAAATGTTTGGAAAATTTATGGAAACATCAGGTACCCTGGATGTGCCCAAAACAATGGCATAGAATCACAGGCCTCAAAGCATCTGGCGTTGGCCAGTGAGAACAGGATTTAGCATGTTTATAAATGTAAAGAATTTTATGATCAGTTTCATGCTATTATATATTATTTCTCCCTTTGATTACCGCACTGAATCCTTCACAAAATAATGAGTTATTGTTAGTGTCAATCATTATCTAACTACAACTTCAGTAGTAGTATATCCGAACCTCTTACTGATATGATTAAACTACAATGACATGCAAAATACAGCAAACAACATGTGAGAAATTACTTCTTTTTTTAGCATACTGCTATTCTGCTGCTTGGCTGCTCTCCATATAGCCAAAAGCACATAAATGTCAAACATACACAGACTGCGAGCAAATTTAATGGGTTTACTGCAGGTCACTTTTGGAAGCTCAGGCTACATTTAGCCTTAGTCAATAGCCTTTTCTAACTCCTTAATCAACTTCAGAATGCAGCTGCTCCTAACATTTTTTAGGGTGTCCCATTTTATAGCACTCTTCCATTTCATTCTCTGCTTTGCTTACCAGGATCTCCTTCTGTTCCCTCTGTTGTTACAAAACAGGAAATGAAGAAAACTACACTATCAGAAAATGGATGGATTTCAATTCACTCTGTGTGATTGTTCTGTTTTACCTGTTCAGTGTATTTCCTGGCTTTACGATTATATGATTATGATTACAATTCTGACTTACTTCAGCAGGAAAAGTATAAAACAAGATGGAAATCTGAAACAGAAGTGACACTGTGCAGGATACAGGGATTCAATGAATGCCTGCTATGCAAATGACAACAGCCACAGGAGAAGCAGAGAGATTAATTCCTCCAACAGAAACGCTCTAATTGAGGAAAGGCAGCCAACAAGTAACAGTACAGGAAGGGCCTCTTACCCTAAGAGAAATAGCCCGGCAGTCATCCATCCTTAAAGTGGTACAAGAGGTTCAAAGGACGGTCAAGGACACCTGATACTACATCATTTACTGTTCCTGGCCTGGTAGCACAGTGGGGAACAAAATATTGCCAAACCTGAAAAAATACACTTTCCCAACTTCCCTTCTCTGTTGTGGTGCCTAGAACACATATTACTGAAATGATCTACTGTTCTTGGTTGCTGTCCACATGTGTGCAAGTCATTTTCTAACATCTGAATAAAGTATTAGCAACTAATTTTTTAACTGTTTCCCCTTCATTTAAATAGGCATTTATGCTCTGGTAGGCTGCATCTATTTGACTGTTGTGCAATGATACTATAGTGAATGAAAACCTACGCACTGGAGCTTGTTGTTAAAAAGGAGTAGGTGGGAGAAGATATTTTCTTCAGAGGCTTCATAGGTTATATATTCAGCACAGTTTATTGCACTACAAATGTACTCCAGAAAATGTACTGCATGTCTTAAGAAATCATAAGGGGGAAAAATCATACATTTTTCTGGTAGAAATTCTGGCTTGAAAGTCCCAGTATGAATAAGCAAGACATTATGAAAGTATCCACCTGGTGAAATATTAGTTAAAGAAATATTACTGGAAAAAATGTAACAGTAGAATGGACTAGAAATCTAAGTTGTGTGGAAGAGATGCAGAAGCTTGATTCCCCAACTCATCAGGTACAATGGGAACTAAGATCATAGTTCATAGAAATGTAGGATTGGAAGAAACCTCACTAGGTCATCTAGTCCAATCCCTGCACTGAGGCAGGACTAAGTATTATCTAGACCATCCCTGACAGGTGTTTATCTAACCTGTTCCTTAAACTCTCCAGTGACAGAGATTCCACAACCTTCCTAGGTATTTTGTTCCAGTGCTTAACTACACTTACAGTTATTAAGTAAATACTGTGATAGACCCAGACCAGTGGGGTACAGGAGTCTGGTAGAGGGCAAATATACTGGTCACTGGATGAGTAGTTTTCTGTTCCCTGAGTGACCAGAGAAGGGGCTGCACTAGAGTAATCAGGAACCTGCTAGAACCAGTTAAGGCAGGCAGGCTAATTAGGACACCTGGAGCCAATTAAGAAGAAGCTGCTAGAATCAATAAAGGCAGGCTAATCAGGGCACCTGGGTTTTAAAAAGGAGCTCACTTCAGTTTGTGGTGTGAGTGTGAGGAGCTGGGAGCAAGAGGTGCAAGGAGCTGAGAGTGAGAGGGTGTGCTGCTGGAGGACTGAGGAGCACAAGCGTCATCAGACACCAGGAGGAAGATCCTATGGTGAGAATAAGGAAGGTGTTTGGAGGAGGCCATGGGGAAGTAGCCCAGGGAGTTGTAGCTGTCATGCAGCTGTTACAGGAGGCACTATAGACAGCTACAGTCCACAGGGCCCTGGGCTGGAACTCGAAGTAGAGGGTGGGCCCGGGTTCCCCCAAAACCTCCCAATTGACCTGGACTGTGGGTTCTTCCAGAGGGGAAGATCTCTGGGCTGTTCCCCAACCCACATGGTGAATCTCTGAGGCAAGAAAATCCACCAGTAAGCGCAGGACCCACCAAGACAGAGGAGGAACTTTGTCACACTGGTGTCAGGAGTGGTATCTTGGGGTGCACAGCACGACTTTTTTTCTTTAAAAAATAAAAAGAAAAACAACAACAACAACAATAAAAACAAAAAAAAAAGGGAGAGGGTTTATTTTTTTTTTCACCACAATGGATGACATAGTGCAGGCACGGATACAAGCTACGGCGGCCCAGCAGGAGGCTACCCATGTCCAGGCAGCCGCCCAACAGGAGGCAGTGCGGCTGCAGCAAGAGACTAATCGCCTGCTGATGGACCATGCTGCTCAAGACCGAGCTATGTTGCGGGAACTGGTAAACCAGGTAAAGTCTCTTTACAGAGCTGAATCACCGCCATGATGGGACGCGGCTCATACAGGCCAGCCATTGGCTGCAGAAAATGACACGGGAGGATGATGTAGAGACATACCTTCTGGCCTTTGAGAGGACAGCCCTACGGGAGGCCTGGCCTCGAGATCAGTGGTTTGGCATCCTTGCCCCATTCCTGTGTGGGGAGGCCCAGAAGGCCTACCATGATCTGCCTGAAGAGGCTGCGGCAGACTACCCCCAGCTGAAAGCAGAGATCCTGGCCAGATCTGGCGTAACGACAGCAGTGCGGGCCCAGCAGTATCAGGGTTGGAGGTACCAGGAAGACCAAACCCCGCGGTCCCAATTGTATGACCTCATCCATCTCGCACAAAAGTGGTTGCAAACAGAGTCCCAGAGTCCAGAAGAGATACTAGCGGTTCTGGTCATCGACCGATACACAAGGGGACTACCACCAGACCTTCGTGCCTGGGTAAGCCAGAACGAACCCTCCACCTATGACAAGGTTGTGGCCCTGGTAGAGAGGCGAAGGACAGCCTCTAAAACTATAGCCAAAGAGCTGGTGGGGATCTTTGCCCGAATGGGGCTACCGAAAGAGATATTAACCGACCAAGGAACCCCATTTATGTCGAAGCTAATGAAGGACCTCTGTACGCTGCTCCATATACATACTCTGAGATCTTTGGTCTATCATCCGCAGACTGATGGATTGGTAGAAAGGTTTAAACGAACCTTCAAGGCTATGATAAGGAAGGTGGTAAGTCGTGACAGGAAGGATTGGGACACCCTACTACTACCCTACCTTATGTTCGCTATCCGGGAGGTACCTCAAATGGGTTTTCCCCCTTCGAGTTATTATCCGGGCGTCACCCCTGTGGCATACTAGATATCGCCAAAGAGATCTGGGAAGAGGAACCCAATGAGGGGAAATATAATAGAGCATGTAATGCAGATGCGAGACCGGATAGCCTGGGTTACCCCTATTGTACGGGAACATTTGGAGAAGACACAGGAGGTCCAGCGAACCCATTACAATCGCCAGGCAAAAGTGCAACAGTTCCAACCAGAAGATCGGGTTATGGTGTTGGTACCCACGGCAGAAAGCAAGCTTCTGGCCCAATGGCAGGGGCCCTATGAGGTGGCTGAACCCGTGGGGGAGGTAACCTACAAGGTGCGGCAGCCAGGACACAGAAAACAAGAACAGATTTATCATGTTAACCTTCTGAAACCCTGGCATGCACAAGAGGCATGCACAACGGTCCAAAAAGACCTAACCCAGGAAAACAAGCTTTCCAAACAGGTGAGAGTGTCTCCCGATTTAACACCAGACCAGAAGAATGAGGTGTCTGAGATGATCTTTCGGAACCAAGATGTGTTCTCGACAAAACCGGGTCGAGCAACCGAGACATATCACCACATCGTCACGAACCCTGGGGCCAGAGTAACAATGAGGCCCTATCAGGTGCCAGCGGCAAAAAGTGAGGAAACAAAAGCAGAAGTAAAAAAAATGCTGGAGTTGGGGATCATCGAAGAATCCCACAGTCAGTGGTCCAGCCCAATTGTGCTGGTGCCCAAACCTGATGGCACCACAAGATTTTGCAACGACTTCCGGCGACTAAACGAAGTATCCCAGTTCGACCCGTACCCCATACCTCGCATAGATGAGCTAGTGGACCGTCTGGGTAAAGCCCAGTACTTGACTACCCTAGACTTGACAAAGGGGTACTGGCAGATTCCCCTTGCAGAAGACGCAAAGGAAAAGACTGCGTTCTCTACACCAGAGGGTCTTTTTCAATATACTGTCCTCCCTTTTGGACTACATGGGGCCCTAGCTACCTTCCAGCACCTCATGGACAAGCTATTGCGCCCGCATAACAGTTATGCTACTGCCTACTTGGACGATGTGGTCATTCATACCCCAGACTGGGAAACCATGTGGAGAAGGTGGAGGCAGTCCTCGATACATTCAGGCGAGCTGGCCTTACAGCAAACCCTGCCAAGTGTGCTATAGGGTTTACAGAGATCAAATATCTTGGCTACATTGTGGGAAAAGGTTTGGTAAAACCCCAAGTGAACAAGTTAGAGGCCATCCAAAATTGGCCCCAACCAAGTCGCAAGAAACAAGTCCGTGCGTTCCTAGGTGTGGTGGGGTATTACCGACAATTTATCCCGCACTTTGCCACAAGGGCAAGCCCCCTGACAGACCTAGTGAAAGCCCATGGACCTGATCTGGTGAGATGGTCTGACGCAGCAGAGGACGCATTCACAGACCTATGGACTGCCCTCTGCAGTAACCCCGTACTGATAGCCCCTGATTTCACCAAGGAGTTTATACTGCAGACGGATGCATCGGAAGTAGGGTTGGGGGCCGTTCTATCACAGATGGTCGGGGAAGAGGAACACCCAATTCTATACCTCAGTTGGAAACTCCTTCCAAAGGAACAAAAATATGCAGTGGTGGAGAGAGAATGCCTCGCTGTAAAATGGGCCACGGAAACATTGCGCTACTACCTGCTCTGGCACAGATTTGTCCTCGTGACCGACCATGTCCCTCTTCAATGGATGCAGCGGAACAAGGAGAAGAACACAAGGGTGACCAGATGGTTCTTAACCCCTCCAACCTTTCCAGTTCCCGTGTGCAACACAGAGCAGGGGGCCGTCATGGCAACACCGATGGCTTGTCACATGTGCACTGTCTGGCGTCCCAAGCTGCCCAACCCCTTGGCGTTGAGCAGGGGGGAGGGATATGTGACAGACCCAGACCCAGTGGGGTACAGGACTCTGGTAGAGGGCAAATATACTGGTCACTGGATGAGTAGTTTTCTGTTCCCTGAGTGACCAGAGAAGGGGCTGCACTAGAATAATCAGGAACCTGCTAGAACCAGTTAAGGCAGGCAGGCTAATTAGGACACCTGGAGCCAATTAAGAAGAAGCTGCTAGAATCAATTAAGGCAGGCTAATCAGGGCACCTGGGTTTTAAAAAGGAGCTCACTTCAGTTTGGGGTGCAAGTGTGAGGAGCTGGGAGCAAGAGGCGCAAGGAGCTGAGAGTGAGAGGGTGTGCTGCTGGAGGACTGAGGAGCACAAGCGTTATCAGACACCAGGAGGAAGGTCCTGTGGTGAGAATAAGGAAGGTGTTTGGAGGAGGCCAGGGAGTTGTAGCTGTCATGCAGCTGTTACAGGAGGCACTATAGACAGCTGCAGTCCACAGGGCCCTGGGCTGGAACCCGGAGTTGAGGGCGGGCCTGGGTTCCCCCCAAACCTCCCAACTGACCTGGACTGTGGGGTCTTCCAGAGGGGAAGGTCTCTGGGCTGTTCCCCAAGCCACATGGTGAATCTCTGAGGCAAGAAAATCCGCCAATAAGCGCAGGACCCACCAAGATAGAGGAGGAACTTTGTCACTATATCTACAATCCTACTTAATTATCCTCCTTAAAACTTTCCTTTTCCACAACGCCTACAAAAAACATGCCAATACAGTTGCTGAGGCACTGATATTACTGCCTATCATGCTAACCAATATTCTCATTGTTACCCTGTATTATCCCCATCAGTCTGTCTGTATCCATCTTTTGGCTCATTTCTTATACTTAGATCGTAAGTTCTTAGGGGCAGGAATCGACTTTTGAGGGAGGGGTGTGTGTACACCACCTAGCACAATGAGATCCCTGGTCCCTAACTAAAGTTTCTAGGTAATGCAAATACAAATAAAAATGATCATCTGGATCTAAATTTACATCATTTACAGTCCAGCAATTGTAAGTTTACACATTTCTTCTCCCTTTCTCCTTCTATTCACTTGAAAGAAGAGAAAATGTTTGGATAACCAAATCTCATGACTAGTACTTAAAGATCCAGAGCCCTGATATTCTGCAAGCTATTACTGTCAATTACTACTCAGCCAAAGAAGGAATCATAGCACAGGTGAAGATAGCAAGGGTGAAGCTGTCATTAGGACACTGATTAGCCTTAACCATAATTCTTAACTAAAAAACCTACACCATTTTCAGTAAAGCAAACTTTCATTTAGCACAATAATATAAATATTTCTAAGATATTTTCTGTTCTAAACACTTCATAAGGAAATAGCTGGTTAGATTTGAAATCCCAGTTGAAAATCAACTGCAATTTCTTTTGCGATGAGATGCCAGGTATATACATATTTCTGCTATTTCACTTTTAAAAACAAACAATTATACAGTCCTACAAATATCAAAACTTCTGATAAGTTTTCAAGGAAACAAGTTTGTAATATGTTTAGTAGCTCCTGCCTGCATGTGGATTGTACCTTTTGACTAACTCTCACAAAGTGCTCCTCACTGCAATTTCACCAATAACCAAACCACATGCTCACAGTGAATGAAAACTTCATTAAGACTAATACTAATTTAATTACATTTTCTTAATTCATTCTACAGCTTAAACCAGTTAGATTTATTAATATTGAACTTTTTTCCTGCTGAAATTGCTGTCAACCTTTTATTTAAAAAAATATCTAAAACATAATTACATCGCATGGGTAATTCCACCAAGTTTTTCTACTATCATATTCATCTTCCTGGTTTATCATTAGCTTGGCCAGGCCTATTGAAAACTACTTTCTTCTTCCCTTCCTCTCCTTTCAAGATCAACAAATAACTCTTTATAGTTACCACACATTCTAACTATGTCTTTGACTATGCGAGAAAATCACATGGGGAAGTGAAAGAGGAGAATTCTTACATGAATTCTTTACATCAGTCTGTGAGAGTCTTGGGATTGAGAAAGGATTCAACCTTTCTGAAGTTTTGGGATGGAAGGAATAGTGTATTGTGTTGCTGCGTTTTATTTTCTTTAAATCAATTCAATTTATATTTGTGTCTGGTGTTTTGCTTTAATTCATCTGTTCATATCTCTACTGTGCAATGTCCTTAACTTGGATGTAGGGAAACAGGGACAGACAATAATGTTTTAACCGTTTCTCAGTAAGTGAGAGATTCCAAATTTGAGTGGGTAAAGAGAAGGGGGTGAAACAGTGAACAAATTTTATGTCTCCTTCCCTTCTAACCTTCTATTCAGTTTCCCAACCTGGTGGTAGGAAAGGTGGGATGAGGTGACACTCACACTGGGACTTGGTCTGTGGATAGGTTTGACTATAACTTTATGCAGTTGTTTGCAAAAGATAGCCAATTAGAAGTGGAAGTAAGGCAGACTTCTGGATAAGGTGTTCATAAACCCCAGCTTTATCAGGACAGTTCCAGTTTTTCATATGAAGTCCCAGTTTCCCAAAGATTTCTTTCAAGACATCTGAAATGTCCCAGTTTTCATTTTATCAATCAAAACGTATATTTGTTTTATAACTACAAAATGTTTTCTGAAGACATATTGCTATTAAGAGAAGAATTTACTCTTTGCTGAACCAGCAACAATCAGTCTAGTGGAATGAGTGTTCAGTGTGATGATCAGTGTTTGGAGTGAAGAGAAAAACTGAATAAACATAGAAACTATGAAAACTGGTTTTTTGCTCAAAGTTAGTGTTAACATCAGTAGTTCAGTGTTTCATGATGAATTCATTCAGAATGCTACATTACTGGAAAAAAATCCTCCATCCTGAGAAACGTTCATGTCATTCTTAAGTCATAAGCTATAAGTAGCAACAGCGACATTTTTTGAAAAAGTGTATTTTGTCTTTCACAACCCTAAAAAACTATGGGCAGAAAAGCATTCCAAGTACTTGATTTTGAAAATATGGTCACCTTACTTCTGGGTCAGTAATCAATTACTTAAAAAAAAGATAATCCTGTTTACTTTTCATAATCAGTCTCCTGGAGAATAAAAAGCTTTTCTTTCTCTAAATTGTTACAAAATCTTGGTCTCTTCTCACTATAAAGGAAGGCATACTTTTCTGCAAAGGAATGATGGATAATAAATACAGATCAGTCTATTCACATGGAAATTAAATGCTGGTAACTTACAACTACAATTATAAAACTTTATTCTGTACAGCAGCCTTGCATATTATAGTCTGAAATGACAGATTTACAGGAAATAAAATGATACCCAATGAAAAAAAAAGGCAACAGAAAAACATGAGAGTCTTCAAAAAAAGAGATTTAAACAAAGAGCATGAGCTTCCTAAAAAGAAAGCAGCAGCTTATTCCTTAGCTGTTGGGCATAGTGGCAGAATGCTCTATCACCCAAGGTTTGTAGATCTGTAATTGGAACTTGCAGTAACAGAGCAATGAAGAGTACTAAGGGCTGGAAGGGATATATCTCAAAATTAAATCAGCAGATATATTCAGGACCTTGATCATAAAGGGCGTCATAGGTCATCTTCACAATCTATCCTTTGTTTCTGAGTAGCCAATGCAGTAGTGCCAGGATTAGGAAGATATGCTTGTGCTTTTTTGCAAGATATACTTCTCTGGCAACAGTGGTTTGCTCAAGCTTGGTAATGAGATCGCTTGGCAGACCAGCAAGCAAGGCATTATAGTTGTCTAGCTTGGAGGAGATAAAACCCTGAGCCAGCTTCTCAAAATCAGACAAGGATAAACACGGGCAAAGTGTAGTTACGTTTTTCAAATGACAGTAGGAAGTCTTAATAATCTGTCCAATGTGATGTTTAAAGAACACTTTAAATTCAAAAAGGCACAGGGGTTTCTAAACTGGTAATCCTGTACTGAGTAATGTATATCTGTACAAACTAAATGAAAAGTTGAGGAGGCATTAAGCTTACAGCTGAATCCACCTCATGAATACCTTCATTTTACCAATTTGAACTTGTGTGTTAGCACTGGCTAAAAAATTTGTCCATACAATAAAACACAGTTTGGATTTCCTTCTTTAACTAACAAAAACGGATTAGTACATTCTTAGCACAGAAATGAAACCCAATATCAAACAAATGATTAATCTGGCCCAAAGGCAGCATATAATGCTGAACCATAGCTAGCCCAAAACA
This sequence comes from Trachemys scripta elegans, assembly GCF_013100865.1. Classification (NCBI taxonomy): domain Eukaryota; kingdom Metazoa; phylum Chordata; order Testudines; family Emydidae; genus Trachemys; species Trachemys scripta. The sequence goes on from NC_048301.1 coordinate 47,806,032, forward strand.
AAACTCTGACAAACACCAAGCCTAATTATTCCACAGGCTGAACAAAATGCAAGAAACAAAATTCTGTAGACCAACATTTCAGCTAAATGAAATGCCTCTATAGCGTTCTTAAACAGGGTATTTAGCCAAAACATCTGTCTACAGAACTGGGTTTAAGTTTTATTCAGATTTACAACTGACTGCGTTGTCAGAGTGGGAAATTCCCTTAGAGGTTGTAGAACAGGGGCGGGCAAACTTTTTAGCCTGAGGACCACATTGGGTTTCGTAAATTGTATGGAGGGCCGGTTGGGGAATGGGGTTGTGGCCCGGCCCCCACCTCCTATCTGCCCCCCCCATGACTCCTGCCCCATCCAACCCCCCGTTCCCTGACGGCCCCTCTGGGACCCCTGCCCCATCCACACACCCTGCTCCATCCCCTGACTGCCCCCGGACTCTCGTTGCCCCATACAACCCCTCCTCCTTCCTGACTGCCCCCCCAGGATCCCTGCCCCCATTCAACCCCATTTCCCCCCAACCACCATCCACACCCCTGCCCCCTGACCACCACCCCGAACTCCCTTGACCTCTATCCAACCCCCCCTGCTCCCTGCCCCCTTACTGTGTTGCCTGGAGCACTGGTGGCTGGTGGCGCAGCAACCGCACCACCCTGCTGAAGCCGGGCTACCCTGCTGCCGCCGCCACCACACAACACAGGGCACTGGGTCAGGCCAGGCTCTGCAGCTGCGCTGCCCCAGGAGCTCACAGCCCTGCCACACAGAGCATTGTGCCACACAGAGGCTGCAGGGGAGGGGGGACAGCAGGGGAGCAGCCGGGGCGGGGGACAGCAGGGGAGCAACCTCCCAGGCCAGGAGCTCGGGGACCAGGCAGGACGGTCCTGGGTAGTTTGCCCACCCTTGTTGTAGAAGGACAGCAAAAAAGTCATGCTGAAATAAAATAAAATGAGAATTAAAGGAGAAATGGAAGCTGAATTTTTTAGGAAATAAGTTAAAACTTACGTTACAATAGAACTATAACTTGAACATTTTTGATGCATCTTGCCCAGACAACAACTTTTTTTTTTAGGCCCAGATTCAGAAAGATACTTAAGTACTTGTTTAACTTAGAGCACCTGCGCAGTCCCACTGAAGTCAAATCCCACTAAAAGTCACAGGGACTATTTGTTCAGAATTTTAAATATATACTTAAATAGCTTGCTGAATTGGAGCCCTATAACTTTGGCTAAGAAAATAAGAGGGAACTGGGCCAATCATTTCCAAGGATATCAGGATCCAATGAAGACTTCTTGAGCCAAATGTCTTATGGATAAAGACTTACTTACTCATAAACTTGAATGAGCTTGTGAATTGGAGTATTAGAAATAGGATGAAATTTAATAGTAAAAAGTGTAAGGTTATGCACTTGGGGACGAATAATAACAATTTTAGTTACAAGATGGGGACGCATTGGTTAGAAGTAACGGAAGAGGAGAAGGACCTAGGGGTCCTTGTGGACCGCAGGATGACTATGAGTCGGCAATGTGACGTGGCGGTGAAAAAAGCCAATGCGGTCTTGGGATGTATTAGGCGAGGTATATCTAGTAGAGATAGGGAGGTCCTGCTTCCGTTGTATAAGGCACTGGTGAGACCTCATTTGGAGTACTGTGTGCAGTTCTGGTCTCCAATGTTTAAAAAAGATGAACTCAAACTGGAACGGGTGCAGAGAAGGGCGACTAAGATGATCAGAGGAATGGAAAACCTGTCGTATGAAAAGAGATTAGAGGAGCTTGGGTTGTTTAGTCTGACAAAGCGAAGGCTGAGGGGGGATATGATTGCTATCTTTAAATATATCAGAGGGGTTAATACAAGGGAGGGAGAGGAATTATTCCAGTTTAGTACTAATGTGGACACGAGAACGAATGGATACAAACTGGCCGGGGGGAAGTTTAGGCTAGAAATTAGACGAAGGTTTCTGACCATCAGAGGGGTGAAATATTGGAACGGCCTTCCGAGGGAAACGGTGGGGGAGACGGACCTGTCTGGTTTTAAGATTAAGTTGGATAAGTTTATGGAGGGAATGGTTTAATGATAAAACATAGTAGTCAAGGAAAACCAAGCAATGGTACATGAACAACATAATGGCCAACAAGGGTCAGGCTAGAGACTCTTGCCTATATGCTCGGGGTATTACTGATCGCCATATTTGGGGTCGGGAAGGAATTTTCCTCCAGGGTAGATTGGCCGAGCCTCTGGAGGTTTTTCGCCTTCCTCCGCAGCATGGGGCAGGGATCACTAGCAGGAGGGTCTCAGCCGATTGAAGTCACTAAAACACAGGACTGGGGACTTCAACGGTAGAGTACAGGGAAGGGTCTTGCGGCCTGCAGCATGCAGGGGGTCAGACCAGATGATCATAATGGTCCCTTCTGACCTTAATGTCTATGAGTCTATGAGTCTATAAACCATGTTTCCTTTTTAAACAAAAATTAAAGAATTTTTAGTGGTTTGTAGAATGGAACTATAGAAGTCAAATATTCAGTTACCTCTTATTCATTGAAAAGTAATCTTTCATTGGGTTCTAGATACCAAGACAAACTCAATTTTTCTGTTTGGAGGCATAAAAGTTCTAAAATCTGTATGTAATAATGTTGATATATATCGAATTATCAATAGGTAGTAATGAGTCTGCCCATTTTAGTAAGATAATTTTAACTGATGTTGTCAGTGTATATATAATGTGTGCTAATACTTTTATCAATTTGTGGCGGCCAATTTAAGTACTGCTACATTTATACCATGTCTAATACTAAATTAGTTTAGGGTCCCCTGTCTGCCCCTAAAAATCACAGTGGCCTACCTTATTGGTAAAAGGGCACAAGATGGTAAGGCTACAGTTGTTAGCATGAAGTCATCTATCCTGCATATTACAGTATAGATAATTTGGGAGATTTTTCTCTAAAAAAATTAAGATATTAAAGTTTGTAGATGTGATGCAATTTACCAGCTTTTCACGTGGCTTGGGGAGGATACCAAAGCCCTGCCACAGCCTGTCCCACTGGTGTCTGTAGGTGAAAAGTTCTGATCAGTTCAGAGAGGCACAGTTAATTAGTCAGGAGATAATTAAGTGCTGATGAGCCAATTTAAGCTCAACACCTTAAAAGAAGCCAGCTCAGAGCAGCTGGGGAAACCTAAGACCTACCCTGGCCTGGTTTGTATTTTTTTATATTTTAAGTTTATTGCTTGTAAAGTTGCACGGCAGAAATACAAGTAGAAACGTACTCATGGATTTTTTTAAGGCCAGAAGGGACCATTACAATCATCTAATCTGACCTCCTCCATCACCAGCCTTTAAAGTTTCACCAAGTGATTCCTGAATCAAATCCATAACTGCTGGTTGAGCTAGAGCACATTTTTTTAGAAAGAGACCCAACCTTGAATCATCAAAGCATGGTGTGCTGTTACCAAGGTGAAGTCAACTAGGGTTAATTCAAAATCTCTGCAATAAAAAATTATTTGGGGGGATTCTATGTTCAAATTTTTGCCTTCAGAGCCTTTTTCTCTCTTCTGTTATTGTGCTTCTGACCTGCTAGAGAAATCACACATTTCTGTTCCATTTTAGACTTCAGACAAAGTTAACTGGAGCTTCCCATGTTTGGATTTCCACTTCTGAAGAGTCCCATCTAGTCCACGCTGTGATGCTTAAGTATGGATCATGTTAAACTAAACAAAACAAAGATAAATAAATAATTAAATAAACCAAATAAAATTTGTTTGCTGAAAACTCCTATGTGATTTACACTATTTACAGACTGTTACCAGATATTTCTATGGATTTTATAGAGTGCTTCATCAATAACAATTCAGATGCTGGCTACAGGATTGCAAAACTGAGTGATTCTCTCTTGATATTGGAACACTTAATCTTGAACAAAGCTTATCATAAAGCATTCCTAGATGTCATTTAAAAAAATTCCTAGATATAATTTTAAAAATACATGATGGCAGCATTTTCTTCTTTCTTGATTGTTAATTGTGAGGGTATTACACTATTCCAAACATCCTCTAGTCAAAAATTAAAGTATATAATAGATAAATTTAGGTAACATGGTGTGCTCTGGCCAAAGTATCTATTACAAGAGCTCACTAACAAAAGTATGGTGTAGTGTGCTTTTCTATCACAAGCAAGGAACAGAACAACATCCTTAGTTAAAAGTAAGAAAACTACATGTTTTGTACCTTTGAAACACGACTCTGGAGACAGAGGTGATTTGATCTACAGTACAATATATTGCTTAACCTTAGGAGGGGCACAAGACATGCAGTTGAAATGGCTATCTGGTGCCATTTAAGGTCACTAAAGAATGCATAGTAGTTTACCAATTTACTTTAATAGCATATAAAGTGGTTTGTACATATCATAGCAAACAGTACTGTTTTATGAGGCCAGCTTTAAAAACATCTGGGAGTTGGAGTATTAAATAGGACAAGAGGAGGACTTGGACTCTGATAGAGACCTACAACTCCAGTCACATGGAAGGTATGTGTACATGCCCTAAGACTGAATTCGACCCTTGATTAAACGAGATACTCACACCCTTTAGACCAATAGTTCTGCTGTTAAACAACAATTATGTCAAAACCTTCTTTGCTTAGAAGAAGTAGTACTACGTTATTTCTGCTCTTATCAATAACTGTCTCTCTAGGTCAGGGCACTGTTCCTGCATAACACTTCCAAAGTAGACAGAGGTGTTAATGTTCCAGACCTATAATAAATCTAAGTTAAAATAATAAACTAACACCTTAACTAAAACTATACACCACACTTTTTTTCCTTTCCTTCTTTCTCTTCTTTTATTCTGACGTTAAACATTAAGATACAGTGTAATTGCATACTAATAGGACTATTTATACATCTCTTGAAATAATGGCAAACAATCCAATTTAGTGGATGCCACTGCTCTGGTAAAGCTCCCTCTGCCAGATACTCATCAGCCTGCTGTATTTGGGTCCCAATATGTTGGACTCATGTTCTCTACGCTTCCCGAGTCTGAGCAGAGCTAAAGTAGTGCCTCTGGCTTTGGGCCTTCTAGGCACACTCTCAGGGTGCAGATTCTCTGTTTTGCACTCCTTTCTAGGAGCTGAGAATCTGAACTCCAACTGTTTAGGCCATGTGGCTAGTTGTGGCTCACTCAGACTCCCTGGCAGCTTAAGCACACCTTTCCAAGAACTCCAACCTTATGGGTACTCTGGCTTACAATTGACCCCTTCAGGGACATAACACAGAGACTTAGCAAAGGTTCCAAAACCAACCACTCTTTACTTTAGATAGCACAAGAAATACACAGAGTTAGATAAAACAATAAAACACCTGGATGCTTTTCCCTGCCTCAGTTTCTTCTCCATTTTTGAGTGCTCTTTGGAATTAGTTCAGAGTCTTTTAAGGAGTCCAGGACCCTTCCCTCTTCCCATTCCCTCCTGCACATAGTTTCTCTTCTGGAACATGGATTCTCTTCTCGCTCCTCCATAGGGTTGCCAAGTGTCCGGTTTTTGACCTATCAAAAAGGGACCCTGGCAGCTCCAGTCAGCACCGCTGACCAGATTGTTAAAAGCCCGGTTGGCGGCGCAGCGGGGATAAGGCAGACTCCCTGCCTGCCGTGACTCCGAGCGACTCCCAGAAGCAGTGGCATGTCGCCCCTCCGGCCCCTACGCGTAGGGGTAGCCAGGGTGCTCAACATGCTGCCCGGGCCCCAAGCGCCATCTCTGCAATGCCCATTGGCTGGGAACTGCAACCAATGGGCGGTACGCAGAGCCACCTGGCTGCCCCTACACATAGGAGCCGGAGGGGAAACATGACGCTACTTCCAGGAGCTGCTTGAGGTACGCACTGCCCAGAGCCTGCACCCTGGCCCCCTCCTTGTGTCCCAACCTCATGCCCCAGCCCTGATCCCCCTTCCGCCCTCTAAACCCCTCGGTCCCAGCCTGGAGCACCCCCCCGGGGGGGGATGGAGTGAGCAGGGGCGGGGCCCCAGAGAAGGGGCGGGGCCTCAGAAGAGGGGCACGGCAAGGCAAGGGTGTTCAGTTTTGTGCGAATAGAAAGTTGGCAACACTACTTCTCCAGCCAGCTTTCTGCTTTTGCTAGTCTCTTCTGCCCCCATCCATAGGCAGAGACCCTCTCTTTTATAACCTCCAGTTCTTTTTATCAGGGAATCCTTGGATGAGCCTAATCAGGTAATGAAAGTACCTCACAAGGTGATCCAACTGGTTTAGTTACCATCCCCTTGAGTTCAGATTTGAAAAACTGGTTGGACCTGGGTAGTAGTCATCTTTGTCCAACTGTGCTGCATTTGAATGGATTATCAAAGTTTAACAACCCTCCACCGTCAGTCCTCCTGTTGACTCCTGTAGGTGACAATATGGAGGCAAGACAGCAGAGAAGCCAAACAAGCCCAATATTCAAAATGGGAGTTTCCAATGAGACACAAATACACAGAATTTATCAAACAGAATTCATAAACTGTACAGAGATTCCACAAATTGGCCCAGAGGTGTTCAGTGCCCCTTCTCAACTGATTTGTTTTTTCTCTCTCTCTTTTTGTCCACTGTCCTGCAAACACATAGTAAGTGCATTTGTTTTGTTTGAATTTTGACAACTTTTGAAGGTTAGTTCCGTATAATAAAACTACAACATTGTGAGGTTGCTCAAGTCTGTATTAAACAAATTATGAGCTGATTAAACTCAAAGGCTATTTAGCCCATGATAAAAGGTTATTGCCTCCAATAGGAAGTAGTCTGAAGTTATTAATAATACACTAACACTGCGTTTTCAAAATCTCTGATTAGCAATCAAGTGAAAATAACCATCCAAAAATCTGTTTGCACAGACTGTATAATCAGATTGTGTAAATTTCTAAATCTTCATTTTTCCAAATAAAAAGGAAAGTATCTAGCAATAGCTGTATTACTACGAAAACAGTACAAAAATAGGGCCCAGTGTTGGATGACTTATTCAGGCAAAACTCCAACCAGGTCCTATAAAGTGGTATTAGAGAAAACATTGCCTGATCATGTTTCATTCCATCCTGCATTATTCTATGCCATGTAACTAATAATGGAACCTGATAATTCAGCGTGAAATATATTGCATTAAGTAACTATTGGGACTACATTTTAACTGCCGATTTTAAAGTCCTCAAAGATTTATTACTGTAAATTAGAAAATACAATATCTTCATATAAAGGTTTTAGTTTGAGCACGTCATCTCAACAGGAACAAGCAATTATTTTTATTTTGCACTAAGATGTTTTAAAAATATAATTTTCAGCATCACCTGAAATTCAAGTTCTGCACTCAGATAAAGATGAAAGAAATGACTTAAGTCTGATTGATATTATAATTCCAGAATATCTGACAAATAATAATTGGGCAAAGTGATATGAATTTCCAAGGATACCAATGATAGAGTGCAGGACATCCAGACCCACTATTTATGTACAGATAAGAAAGTGAAGAGCAATATATATATAATCAAACATATAATTTTATTAAAACAAGGATGGTTTATTGTGTCACTGTTATTTAGTATTGACACAGGTGGTAGGTACACAGGAATTCTGGCAGGAATGTTTATTTTTATGTATTTTTTAAATTACTTTGTAGAATTAACATAATTGCCCTTTCTATTGCATAGGCATGTACAGATGCACACACTCTAAATTAACACAAATTGCATATGGAGGGCAGTAACATATTCACATACTTCCCTCCCCTGATCTGTCAGGTGGCACTGTGCACTATTATCTCCTTGCAAACCCGACATGGTGCATGCAGCATTCTACACATTCCTAAAAGTATTTAGTCTTCAAATAATATACAAACTTTTATGCCTTTTATACCGTGTCTCTTATACCACACCCTCAGGCAAATTTGGTTTCCTAGTCAAACTACTAGAAAATGCTGCCGAGAGTGAGAGAGTAAAAAGTACACGACTGTTCTTTAAAAAATAAAACACAAAATTAGCAAGCATCGTAAAACACCATTGAATATAAGATTTTTTCCCCCAAAAAATCAGTTATGTGGTAGGAATGACTTTGTCTAAGCAACAGATGGGATTCTTTCAAAAAAAGTAAATTGAAGATCGTAAAAGGCATACAGTCACTGAAAATGCAAACTGTATTAGTAAATCACAACTTTAAGCTGCCAAAATATTTTCACTGGAATTCAGGTGCATAATTAGCATTTCTCATCATCTTATTAAAAAAGTAAAATTCAGTTGGACAGAACTTAGATTCTCCATTTTTTAACAAAAGTATTTACGGAGAACAGCAAATGGGCAACTTTAAGTGGCAAAAGTAGCTCTCAGAATTTTTGTCTATCTTTCCATCATCAAACTGGGATTCAGCAAAAAACTGAGTTCTCTGTCTCTTTAGGTAGTGAGTTGTTAGAACAAATATCCTTCAGAAATGGAAAGCTTACTGGCAGATTTGGATCTCTGGCAGAAACTGGTGAGTGGGTGAAAGAAGGAAAAACAGGCCTCCGGCATCTAAAGCACAAGGAAAAAAGAAGATATTCACAAAAGGACAGGTCCTGGACACAAGGGGAAGAGATAACTGTTCAGAAAAGACGGGTAGGCTGACATGGTAAACTGAACACAACTGGCAGAGAGCTCCAGGAGTAACTAGTAGCTTCTGATTCTGGGCAGCCCTATAAGGACCCACTCCAAATCTTTTATATTAGCTATCACATCAAGAGATCTTTCCACCTGCTCAAACCAGAAAACAGATCAACAACTGTGCTCAAAGTGAGCAACAGCTCACAAAAGCTAAACTACTATCCCTTTTCCCCAGAAAGCATAATGCCAATGCGTCAAAACATAAACATCATACACATTCACTTGAACAAAAAAAAAATTGCAAAATAAAGCAAAAGGGTAACAGAAAATAAAACATTAATGAGAGGAGAAAAGAGAGAAGGAAAGAAGAGAATGGTTAATTTAGGTATGTAAACAAACATGTTCTTGGAATGCTCATTCCTACCCCTGTGCATTCTGCTTTCTACTGCACACCCCTGTGGCATCCTTGCAATATTTCCACTATGTTTTTCCCGTTTGAACGTTAAGGGTAGCTATCGAGAACATCCTTTTATACTGAAGGGAAAAGAACTTTAAAACTTCTGTGTTTTCTGCCTCCAACTACTAGAATAGGAAGAGCATAGCCAAGGCATCTAGAACTATATGGAAAAACGATAAGGGAATCAGCAATATACAAATTCGAATAATAGAAACAGTCAACTTTGCATAGTTCAAAGAAAAAAAGGAAAGACAAGAATGAACGACTGCTATAAATTCTCCAGTGTAATTATTTGTTATTCTGCTATAGGAAGTCTGATACACCATTCCCCTCTCTATTCCCCCACTGTCCTTTGTTATCCTTTCCTCTCAGTGTTCCCAGGTGCTAGTGTCCAACTTTTACAGCCAATATTCCCCCCAAAGCTGAGCTCTTGGGTTTGCTAGTGGGGATGACTTGAGAATAACATTAAGAGCTTCCTCTGCTTTTGGGGAATGACTGACCCGAAATTCACTAATTTTATATTCTTTGTAACTGCTACCTAATGTAAAATTTCTGCACTTCAGACAGTCACACCTGAAAAGGAAATGTGACATACCCATATGTTACAGCCATTTTTTAAAAAAAGTTAAACATTTTTTATAAAATATGAAGCTACTTTTAATGCAGATTCAGCAATAAAAATGTGAGTGATGTGCAGCATGAGTGTGCAGCTATTTAGATTTTAAATATTCCAACAACTTTGTTTCTCCGCGCCTTCTCAAAAAAGGCATTTATTTAGTTTTCAGAACTAGACAGCACATACCAACAGAAAACAGATTGTTTTATGAGAATTTATTTTAATGTTATGATCTTTTAAAAATTATAATCAAGCCTTTAAAGCACCCACCAATGCCAGGAACAATATTCATTGACTGATTAATCACTAAGAACTCATCAGTTTTTGGTGAAGTAAATTTTTCATCCACTATCATTCCATTTTCCATGCACATATGGAACAAAAATGGCTAAGTTTGAATACAATATTATACTAATCATTTCTGATACCACTTCTGGTGAACTAAAATGTTTTAAAACGCAAAGTTAGCTAGTTTTGAAAAGTAGCCACTGAGTATGGCACAGCAACTGCCTTTTATCACTTTATTTACTATATGTCAATAGTCTCTCCTATGTATTATGTGCTTGTCTCAACAAAAAATGTGTCTAGTTTCTATGACACATGAGATCTGAAAATCAATTAGCAGGGCTTCCATAGCCTTGTGTAGTCTTCCAAAAAACAGAAGCCCAGCTCTGCTTCAGATCCTAAAAGTGCAGAATGGCCTATATAAAATAAATTTTACTTGATTTCAAAGGTAGATTGCACATTAAGATTTACACCAATACCTCCCATCCAGCTATTAAATAGAGAGGCATGTTGGGGAGCAGGAAAGTGTATGTTGGGGCATGGTTGAAGTGCACTGCAATCCAGCAATTCTGAGCAGATGTATAGTATCTTGGGAACGATTACCAGCTGTGTAAATTAGAACAGCCCACAGGCTGCTCTGATTGAAGAAGGGACTCGTGCAGATCTGTCCTGGGAAACAGGCAGTAGTAACAGACTCCTTGATGGCCCCCACTCTCTGCTGCAGAGAATTGGGGCTGATGTGTTGACACGATGCTCTTTGCCACAGAGGACTGGTGATCAGGTATAGAACCTTACAGTTTCACTTCCAAATTACATGTTCAAACTTGGTCCAGGTTGACCAAAACCACAAATTACTATTATGTATATAGGTACTTATAATGAATTAGAACAGCAGCTTTATTTATTTAATTCTCCTGAACGTCCAGATTACCACATGGATTCAGTAAGTACTTAGGACATTTCCAAAATAAACATATACAAATAAGGTTTTGTTGCTCTACAAAACAGAAACAACACTGACTCTGTGCAGCTCAGAAGGCACCACATATGGTTCCCAACATCAGCTAGGCTGTATCACAGGAATTAGACTGGATCTTCATATTCATTTTTTGTGGAGATGTACTGTTAAGGCTTCATGGAAACAGAGGATTGGAGTAGGGACCTAAATACATTCTGTTGGTGTTTCACCACATCCATTTTTATTATGTACTTCCTCCTCCTTCTCTTTGAACCTCCAATTCAATTAAAACTGGCTGTCTCAGAATACACATGCTAGGTTTCTTTGTAAAAGTTCATAGATATGTAGCATTTAAGGCTAGAAGGGACCATTAAAACAGCTAGTCTGTCCTGAGTATCATAGGGAATTAAATTTCACCCCATTACCCCGTATTGAGACCAATTACTTCTGTCTGATTAAAGTGTATCTTCCAGAAAGGCATCCAGTCTTGATTTTAAGAGGTTGAGAGAAAGAATTTGCCACTTCCCTTGGCAGTTTGTTCTAAATTAAAAATTTGTGCCTAATTTCTCATTTGAATTTGCCTGGGTTCAGCTTCCAACTACTGGCTCTTGTTAGCCTTTCTCCAATACATTAAGGAGCCCTTTTAGTACCCCATATTTTCTCCCCATGAAGATATTTATACATTGTAATCAAGTCACTTCTCGGTTTTCTTTCTGATAAACTATGCCAGCTAAAATCTAAATTTATTCCGTTTGACATCACAAAGTTTCAGCAACCCTCATCGCCTAGAAAAGATGAAAAGAGGATTTAAAAAAAAATCCTAATGTCCTGCCACTGGTGACCGCTACATAACATGAACTACCAAAGTGTTAGCTTTTTTATGTATGTATTTTTAAGCTTACGACTTAGTGATCTTTCATTCTGTAGAGGATCAGCAGTAAGGTGTTGTTGATTAACCTCCAAAAGCTGTCTCCTTGTGTGGATTCTGTGTATGGTCATGATGAATCCATCGGATATTAGCACTTTTGCCTACTTTATATCTGAGAGTATCAAGGAAGGAAGAATTGCCTGTCTTCAGATCCATAAAAGACCAAACAGTGGAGGAGAAGCAACTAAGTTTTGCAGCTGATATAAGTAGACTTTTGTTCTCCTGAGTCAAGATTGACTTTAGTGGCAGGTGAGTTGAAGAGGCCCAAGGCAGCGCTCCTTTGGCAAAACTGCAGAGCTCCAAACTGCTGCAACTTAAAGCATTTAATTTATTCCAATAATCATGGTATGATTTATGTTCAGAATATTTATACAGTTTATATTAGAAAGCGGAAATACCTGAAAGTTGTATGTTTATACCAGGAACCTTGTTTAATAACTGTTACTGCAGAAGGAAAGAGTGACGTTAAACTGATGTGACTTGTGCCAAAAAAACTGCATTAAATATAATGCTAACATTTTGTTTAGAAATCTTGGTTTTATATTTTGATGATAGTTGTACTTGCATAAAGCAATGTTGGAGGAAAAAATTCTCCACAGTTCTCTGGAAAAGTAAATATCTTTTTTAAAATAACTTATTGTGGAAAAATTTTCCATGCAGAAGTGAGATTCTGCAGGATTCTCATTGCTGTAGTTCATTTCCACAATTTTATTTTATTTTACTTTTAACCTGTAGTTAGTTTTCCTTCTGTAATTTTCTTATTGGGTGAAGACACAAATGGCATTAGGTAGTTTGTACATTTTTTCAAAATGCACCAGTTCTCTTCTTCATTGACCAATCCATGCTGTTTCACATAAAGGAAATATATTGGTGATTTACTTGTAGTACAAATCAGGACTAAACAAAAGCAATTCATTCAAAATAAGACAGAATTAGTGCTGAATTGAAGAAAATTGGTAGTCTCACTATTGTCAAAAGGACAATCTTAACTTCTACAAAAACTAAGGAAAACAATTTAAAAAAAAACAGAAGATAAATGTTCACAGTCTAGTTACTTTACTTAGAATTTGTTTTTTAAAGGTGGCAGATTAAAGCAAAGATAGTTCCCTAATCAGTAGCCAATTACATAGAATAGTTTATATTCTGTCAGTGTGTAAAGTGCTATCTTCTGCTAGTTACTCAATTTTAATTCTCCCTGGCACAATTTTTACATAAAATATGTTTAATATATTTTTTCTCCAAATTATCAGTAATTAAAGTGATAAACTCGAGAACCACTGCTTAGCTGAACTTGTGAAGTGTGGCAAACAACATCTTATTGTAATCAAAAAGATGTTTGATAATGTAAAAAACAAAATCAATACAGAAGAAATGTTCTTTTTGTTCAAAGGTGCTGTGTTTTGAAAATATTGCCATGTAGCATTTACGGTAACAGCTGTACAGTTAAACTTTAGGCACAAACTGAACTGCAGAGGATCTGCCGCATAAATAAAATTCCCATGGCAACTAAATGTGCTACTAGATAACAGAGAAAAAAGGATTTATGTGTTTGCTGAGCTGTCTTGCCCTAAAGGAATTCTCCAGGCAAATGCAGGCCACCTGCCACATGTTATATTAAGCACAGCCTTCTGGACTTATTTTCAAATCTACAGCAAAAAGGTCCAACAACTTTTATTTGAAAGTTTTATTGTTCCTTATTCCCAGCCCCTCCAAAATAAACAGTTCGTTCTTCAATATGCTTTCTATATCTTGACACAGATAATTACTAATTAATGTGTTTATGCTTCTATCTTTTGCTTACCATATTAAAAGCAACACACAAGTATAAATCCCTAAAAGCGATCAATCATGCTGAATAGTCATATATTATATATGTTCTTTTAATAGTTTATTTTCCAAATTAAATTGTAATAGAAACATTGATTTTTCCCTCAGTCCCCTTCAGAAAGAGTATTCTGTCTTTAAATACTATATGGAAAATGTTTGGGTCATTAACATACTACTTTTATACAACCCACAAATAGATCATCATTCACTAGCTTGTTCATCAAAAAGGCTCCTTTTTTCTCCCCTTCACATCCAGAGAAATGGTATTTTTCACATTAAAGTAATGTTGGCCTTCATCGCTAAAACAAAAGCACTGTTTGGAGATGCTGAAGGTTGGAATATTGTATTTGGAAGTCTGAAGGCCACACAAATATCTACAGGTGAAGAAAAACATAACCATCTAATAGGCAATAGACAAAATTACTGTTTGCAGATTGCTACTAGTACCACTAGATTATCAAAAAGCATGAGATCTATTAAAAAAAAGATATAATTTGGAAGTATATTCCTTGAAATTTCCAGTTTAGGTAAAAAGCTTAAGAAATTATGTTCTAAAACCATACTTTCCCATGGGATAAAATTCTCAAGTAAACCCAGATCTACTTTTTTGCTGCACTTTCCCCTCAGGCAGGAAGGGCTTGTGGCCTTTTGAAGAGGGGCAGAGGACACTGCCTCCTGACAACACAGAGCTAAAGGATCTGTAATGAAAATGTGCCCCATTTCCAAGGATTCTGGGAATCCATGTGGCTGACCCTGTGCCCCGCCTCAGTTGTTGCCACCAGCTCTGTCCCTGAAGCAACACCAAAACAATACCTTCCCACAGCCTCCAAGGGAGGGGGAAGATGCAGAAAAAAGATATGAGCAGCATTAATTTTGGTGCAGACTTCCTCTTTTCTTGTGAGAGGGGAACATACAATGTGGGGTGCTCATTCCCCATCTCTACCCTGGCCTGGCCTTCTCATCTCAAGTTCAGTCTGTATTATGGGCCTGACACACAGTCCACTGAAGTTTGATCAGGCTTAACATTAGCCTGGTGAGGCTTCTGCCTGCTCCCATGGTGTGGGAGGTGTATAGCATAGAACTCCACTTCCTTTTACTCTCCCTTGCTTTCCTCCCAGCAACAAATTACAAAAGTATCCCTAGCATTTTAACAAACAAACAAAACAAAACAAAAACAAAAAAGAGAGAGAGAGAGAGAGAGATTCATTTATTTTAATAAACTATAATGTTGCAATGGCCACCAGAGCTTAATCTCTACTCAGGACATTTGTAAAATACATCATGTCACGGTTGGAAAGGGGTGGGAGGTGGAGGAATATCATTCAGTTGTAGTTGTGAAAACAAACATGTAGCACTGGAAATAAACCTGTAAACTCGTATCACTGAAGCAAAACATACACACAAGCACACAAAATAATCAAAGAGCATATACCTCAACATTATTTAGGCTGTTTGCAGAGAATACATTTCTGTATAAGTTTATTACTATTAATAGTTTGTATTCTCTAATGAATCAAATCTGAATAAAAAAAAAAAAAAACTAAAAGACCAGCATAAGTTTTACTTTAACTTGAGCTTTGTTAGATGCGACCATATAAAGTACTTCACCAATAGATATGACAAATGCACTTTATATTTCAATGTGTCAAGCCATTTCAATGCTCTGGAACTATGTTGAAGCTGGCAGGCAAGGAGACTATATTAAATTTTTCTCTGGAATTGACTTCAATTCTGTACTGAATTATTGGAATTTTAGTGACCCTAAAAAAGCCTGTCAAAAATAATATTCAACACAGTTTTCAAATCTAATGCTCTATTACACATACTTCATAAAAAATAATATAGTTTCAATATAAGCAAACCAGTCAAGAACAACATTCTATTTGTACTTGTAATTTGAGATATATTTTATATTGATTTGTCACAGCAGATTTTAAATGTACTTGCTCCTTAAGAGAAAATTCAGAGGCTGTGTTTTGTGATTCAATAGCTTTGTTGTGGATTTGATAGAGTTACAGGCTGTTCTGAAATAAATAAAAAGCATTCACCACCACAGGACAGCAAATACATAAACAGCTATCTCAAAGCTTTGATTTTTCAAGACTCTTATATTTCTGCATATCACAAAATTCACTTAAGAATTTTCTAGCTGCAGAAAAACATTTGCATCTGGACACCAATTAACTCCTTCCCATTCTTGAGGCCCATTACAGTGCTCTCATTGTATTGCAGAATACAAAAACAATGGAACTAGTTTTTTAAATAAACTTTTATTCATTGGTTTATGCTTTTCCTTAATGCTTCTATGTCTCTAAACAATTGTTTTACTATAATTAGTACTAATGCAAGAAATTTAAACACTAAGGTTTTAGTTTTCTTGCCCACTAATAATTTCCACCCATTTTGTACTGTTGTCTTCCTAATAATATGAAATACTGGATGCACATCATAAAGAAGTGTATAATACTGCATCTAGTGAGATCTTACGCTTTCACATCCACTGATGTGATGGAAGCATAGAAGTCAAAAAATCTTCGTCTATTTCACTTAAATAAGGGAATTCAATTGTACATCATAGCTCAGGAGGAGGCATGGTTAAATCTATTGCAGCTTGGTAAGCAACACAGAGAGCCCATCAGCAGCTTTACTATATGACAGACCCAGAGGCAACTCAAGAGCTGTCAGCACAACTGCCTGTGAAGCTCACGAGGGAAGCAATAGCCAATTATGCCCCATGACCCGCTACTAGAGAAAACAGTGAGAAAGCTAACAAATCAAGGGCTGTTTTTTTAGCCCTTTCAGAGAAACCATAAAGTTTGAATTTTATTTAACAAAATATGCTTCTCTCTTTCATTTAAATCTTTTAAGAACAGGATTGAGATTTCAGGGACACAGTTAACACAAGAGTGGTATTGGCAAGTCTCAATAAATAGCCTTGGTCCAAACCTTGCCAAGCTGGATAAAAATATGGATGCAATATATATGAAAACTAACCCATAGCAAGGCTGCTATTTATTTGCAACTGCAAAATCTTGTACTTAAAGAACAGGGCTAGGAGCCAATTCCCTACCTCTGCTACAAACTTTCTACATGAGGTTTGAGCAAATAATTTAGGGTATGTCTACACAGCAGCTGGGTGGAGTAATTCCCAGTACAGGTAGATGAAGTTTGAGCAGAGGTAGCATGTGTAACACTTAAATAGAGCTTGGGCAGCGGCTTGGGATAGCTGTATGAGTATGTACCCACAAGGTTGAGCGGGATTGTACTTGGCAGGTAGCCTGAGCCACTTCAGCCACACTGTATTTTTACCATGCTAGCTGAAGCAGAGCTAGCATGTGTATGTCTACCCATCCTGGGACTTACACCTCCCAGCCACTGTGTAGACCAGACCCTTTGGGGCTGATCCTGCAGCACTGAAACTAGTGGCATTTTTTCCATTTACTTCAGTGAGAGTAGGATCAGGCTCTCAATTTCTCTGGGTTAAACTGACCCTCAAAATAAGAGTCCTCAAAATAGGTCTGAAGTGCATCCTATGTGGTGGATAGGCTGTGTGCTGGCCTGCTGAATTTCATCCTCTGTGTTTCAGTTTCCCCATCTCTAACATGGGTATAAGAATATCTAATACATAGAGGTACACCTCTACCCCGATATAACATGAATTCGGATATAACGCGGTAAAGCAGTGCTCCAGGGGAGGAGGGGGGCGGGGCTGCGCACTCCGGCGGATCAAAGCAAGTTCGATATAACGCGGTTTCACCTATAACGCAGTACAATTTTTTGGCTTCCGAGGACAGCGTTATATGGGGGTAGAGGTGTATCATTAATGTTTATGGCATGGTTTGAAATCCTTCAATGGAAGATGCAATAGAAGTACAAAGAATTACTAGCGCATTAGACTGACATTATATGTTGCTCAAGTATATTAGATATTACCACTGAGAAAACTAATGAAGTGTGACGTAAATAGCTAAAGATGGAGATTAAATTAAACATTTGCCTCTCACCAAAAAAAACCACTTCCACCACAAAAGGAACTGAAGTAATTGACCTGCTTGTTTTAACTATTCTGAATTCAAAACACAAGTGAATTGAATGTGAGAGAGTTTTATTGAGTGCAGATGCAGTGCTTCAAGATGACGACTAGGGCCAGTTTTACCATACTGTGACCACAATACAATTTGTGGGGTTAGAAGGAGACAGCAAACACATGATGTTCCACAGGAAGGTTATAACTGGTTTTGTTGCGCAAGCAGCAGGGGGGTTGTTGAGCCTGCCCTTGAAAAGCCTTCTGAAAATGATGGGGACCTTTAAAGTTCCTATATGAAATATTAAACCAGACACATTTAAAGGCATCAATCCTGCAAACATTTATATATGTGTTCAGCTTTAACCATATGAGTAGCTCCACTGCAGTCAATGAACTGCTCATACATTTAAAGTTAAGCATGTATGCAAAGGTTTGCAGAATTAGGCCCCAATTATTTTTGTGACCATCAAAGTCCACAAAAAGATACAAGGGTTTCTAAAAGTCTATGAGCCAAATTCTTCACTGTTATCAACAGGCTTACATGAGTGTAGCTTAGAAAAGGAGGATTCTGCCTCTCCCCTTTTGTTACATGTTTTCGTTAAAGTCAGTTGCATACTCAGTAATAAAAGGGGAGAGGGTTTTTAAAAGCTGGTCCAAAAAAAGAACAGAAAAGCATATCAAGAGGGGAAAATAAATAAATGAAATAAAAAGGCAGAAATATTTTCTTGAAGGCAAGATGACAACTTTTGCTTTGGAAAATACAAGAGGCATATATTTCCTTGACTCCAATTAAGCACCAACTCTTCCAGTGACTTTGGCCCAAAGTATTCCCTGTGGAGCTGCGCACAAGGGCCCAGCACCTATAGATTTTCTCTTTACTTGAGTAATGAGAGGGGATGCTGCTTCCCCTGCATCGTCCTTCCTATGCCTAGACTCCATAAAGATGTTTAATGGTGTTAGGGATCTAAGTGGGAAGAGGAGACAGGCTGGATGGGGACACCATGTGTACCCACCTCCTTTTCACAAACCCAGGCCTGCAATCTAATGATAGGTTCATAGAGCCTTAGGGGATATTTTTTGCAGAGAGACCCCCAAGCTGTGGAACCCTAATTTGGGAAAGTTCTAAAAGCAGCAACCAAGGAAGCATTGCCAGCACAGTTTCACCTGAGTCCTGTCGCCAGTGAAGTTGAAAAGATAGCTGGGGGCGAGGAAGCAGAATGGATGCAAAAAGCCTCTATCAAGACGTCTTGGGCCTCTAGCAGATATCCCAAGATTGCCATGGATCTTAGAGGTTGGAAGAGTTCTACAGAGGAACCCCACACAGACATATGACCTTTGAAAATTCCATGAAGGAACTTCATTAAGTTTCTCACCCCATATTGTGAGGCTTTTCATATAGCAGAACAATCTGGCCCTTTAATAAAATATTCTTGAATGGTTTCAATGACAGACTAGTCAATACTTGTTACTATGCTATATCTTTATCAGATTACATCAAAAAAAAAGTGTCCGCATTTCCCTACTACTCCCTAATTTCAGGAACAGGTTGTGATCAATATTTCTCTAAACAACAAAGGATGTTCAATATGTATGTCATTTCTGAGACTGCATCAATTGCAGCAACTTACAACCTGTCTAATAATTCAAGGCTAATGAAAATTTGCTGTTGCCAGGTCTGGTAATTAATCTGGATATTATCTATCATTGCCCAAGTTATAACAACAAGGGACAGTTTTTGCCATGCTGTCGCAATCCATGTAATTTAATTTTTGAGAATAAGAAAGGTTTTCTGTTTAACCTTTACTCTGACAATTAAATGGTAAAACACATCATCCTCTACAATAGGTTCCAGTAATCAAGAAGTTTGAAATACTGTATTTTGGAAACATTATGACTATCTTTTATTCTGGGGCCAAGCTCTAGAGAATCTTTTAATTTACAGCACTCATTCAATCACTCAAGTAACTGGAATTTTTAACAACAAAAATGTGTCTTGGTCTTATTTCCATACCTTGGGGGCTCAAACAAAGCTGCAGAAGCCCTTACAAATCAATTTGGGGGAGGCGTACATTGCTTTCCCTGGATTTCCATGATGGAGAACATAAACATATTTGTGTTTATTTATTGTTTGTAAATTTAGTGTTCACAAAACTTGCCTGATTGCCTGCCATGGAAAGTGAAATTCTCTGCTTATTAACAGAAGTGTACAACACAGGCAGTAATAGAAACTTAGCTACACAATCCTAGCAATGTGTCAACTTTAACATGGAAAAACCATCAAGACAGTTAGTAGTTCAAGTTTATATACCAAGCAAATTCTCACCAAGAGCCAAAGAATACCATCAAGAGAACCAATAGATGAAGGGTATAATTGTAGTGGTGTTTTTTGTGAGGTGGACAATTATACTGAAACAGATATGTGATGGTCACAAATTTCAGCCACAAACCACTTGAACTAGATTCTGGATTCAGAATCTGTATTTCATTACTAATGTTTCACAGTATCCCCCTTCATAATACAAGGACTCAGTAGAACATGCACACACACAATTTGTGGATTCTAGATTTGAGGCCCCCAACAACTTATATTAAAAACAACAACCAATAATAACAAATCACATTCCAGAAGTGGAAAGTAGATACTTGATGTTGGATACAAGTATATAAAATGTAACACATTGCTGCCTTTGTATTTTTAACAAAAAAGTAATGATTGTAACAATTCACCTCTTTACTTTAAAAAATAGAGACCTTCCAATGCAGCATGGCCTCCTCTCCACACAGTGGCTGAATTCCTATTGCATCGGAAGAGAAATATATTCCAATGTGAGTGATGGAAAAATCAAATAATAAATGTGTGTGATACGCTGAACATAGACTATAACTGGTGAGGCAAATATAAAAACAGCTGGAAAATATTTCATTGCTACATATTTGGGAGTATGCACATCAAAACAGGGTTGGTGAGTGGGGCATTTTCCAAGCCTAATGAGAACAATCAAGCCAATAAATGGCTGCAGTTAAGACTTTCAACTGTGTGACTCAGCCCATGACCTGTCCATGACTTGTACTATAGACCCCTGACTAAATCTTGAGTGCTCTGGGGCTGGGGGCAGCCCGGGGGCTCTGCGGATGGGGGACAGCCTGGGGGAGCTGCAGGTGCTCTGGGGGTGGGAGGCAGCCTGGGGGAGCCATGGGTGCTCTGGGGTGGGATGGGAGGGGAGGGGTGCACAGCCCAGGACCCTTGCTGTTGTGTGGGGGGGCAGCAGGATGCAGACTGGGACCACCATTACTGCAGAGGAGGTGGGGGGCACAGTGGCCCGAGACTGCCCCAGCAGTGGCCGGTGCAGCTGGCCCAGGGGCTGCCCAAGCCACTCAGGTGGCACTCAGCCACACCAGCTGCTGCAGAAGTCACGGAGGTCCTGGAAAGTCACGGAATCCATGACTGCCATGACCTCAGTGACAGACTCGCAGACTTACTTACTGTATGGGGGCAGGAAGGGGATATCACTATTAAAAATGTCAGTTACAGAACTCCTAGTCTGTGAGTATTGGTATTGCTGCTTTTTCTGACTCTCAGCTCAGGTCCTACAATTGTTCAACTTAATTTTGAATTTCTCTTATTTTAGACACAAGAGGACATGTTTTCAGTGGCCTATAATATAGCCTATAATTTTGTGCAAGCAATTGACAGGTTTCACAAACACGAGCTATTTCTAAATGGACAACATCATTTCATCAGTGAGTGCTGCACAACCACACAAGAAAACAGCAAGGAGGATCTCCTTCCCCACGGGCTACAGCAGGGCATGACTCAGCAGCTTCTAGTCTAGCCTCTTCGCTGGAGCAGCCGCCAAGACCCTAGCAACCCTCCATGCAGGAGGGCTGGGTGATGGGAGTAGCGACAGGACTTCTGGTCTGACCTGCAAGCCCATATAAACCAAGTCATATATAAGTGAGGAACAAATCTTACTTCCTAATTTATACAGTGGAATCACGGTGTTTTAATATACAGAAAGTTTTCCAGACCAGAGAAGAAAGCAGGATTTTCTTCATTTTATGTGCAAACAACATTTTTCATACAATTTCAGAGTGTGGGAGAAATCACCTCATCTCAAACACAATCACAGCAGGTGCAAGGCACCAGAAGACATTCTTCCGGACTTTTTGTTTGTTTGTTTTAAAAGAGACATCTACTGCCCTTTATACTACTTTAAAAGCAACACAAACACACACACACACACTGCTGTTTCAATAACTGCCATCAACACTCCATCAGCTGTGAAACAGCAAATGATACAGTAACACTTTTCCTGCAATGGGGAGATGTACTCAGGAAGTACTGTGCAAATCACTTTACTGAGCTTCCTAAATATGTGCCCCTCGCGATAGAGGAGGGGGCAGAAGCCAGGCCTATAAATCCTTTCTCACAGCAAAAACCAGACACCAACCTTTGGATCTGGGGTTCTTCCACAGCTTACCCATATGGAATCAAGGCTTCTTTAAGAGACACAGAGTTTCCTGTAATGCTTGCTCATCACACCTCCAATTCCCAAAACATTGTAAGGTAAGAGGCTGGATAGTGCTGGTTCCACCAACAATATTTACCACAAGGCTTTTCTTGAACCATTGTGCTGCAGTTCACACAGTTATCTGGTGAGATGAGGGCACTAGATCTATAACTTTTCAGTACACTGGTTTTGGGTGACTAATGGATTTTTGTACTTGAAATAAGAAGTCTCCTCAAGAACATTGTCTTTATCAGAGGGTCCTTCCTTACTGGAGTTTTCAAACTTCCCAACAAGGTTGTTGTGGGAGCCATTTATTATATCAGTGACATCAAGATCAATACCAATTTTATACCTACCTTTCTGTATTTGGGTCCCCAAGTGGTTTCCCTTACACAGGAAAATCGTGGCTTTAAACAGCTTAACTTAAATAAATCTGAATGGAAATTCATGGGACAAAGAAAAGGTACTTCTCTAACCTGAGGGCTCTTTTCTCCCTGATGAACAAAGGTGCAATCATTTTTTTTACTCTAGACATACTTTATTGGATCCATGCAGGCTAGGCTTAAAAGGCATACTCTTAGCCTGTATTAATACAGCTAACACATAAAAACTTTTCTTGCCTTCTTCCACAACCACTGCTCACTCAAAACCAAAATTTAATACTACACAGGAAGTGGCATGACTAGGCCATTTCAGACTGGATTCTATGTCCCACAATAATGGGTCAGACCAATGGTCCATCTAGTCCAGTATCCTGTCTTGCAACAGTGGCTGGTGCCAGATGCTTCAGAAGAAAGGAGCTGAACAGGGCAACCATCAAATGATCCATCCCCTGTTCTGGCAGTCAAAGGCTAGGGACACCCAGAGCATCAGGTTGTATCCCTGACCATCTGGGCTAACTGCCACTCATGGACTTGTCCTCCATGAACTTATCTAATTCTTTTTTGAACCCAGTTATACTTTTAGCCTTCACAACATCCCCAACAATGAATTCCACAGGTTGACTGCACTGCATAAAGAAGTACTTCCTTATGTTTGTTTTAAATATGCGTCCTATTAATTTCATTGGGTGATCCCTTGAGTCTTGTGTTATGTAAAGGAGTAAATAACACTATCCTATTCACTTTCTCCACAGCATTCATGATTTTATAGACCTCTATCATATCCCCCCTTAGTCGTCTCTTTTCCAAGCTGAAAAGTCCCAATCTTCTTAATCTCTCCTCATATGGAAGCTGTTACATACCCTTAATCATTTGTGTTACACTTCTCTGTGCCTTTTCCAATTTTTATATCTTTTTTGAGATGAGGTGACCAGAACTGCATGCAATATTACAGGCGTGGGCATGCCATGGATTTATATAGTGGCATTATGATATCGACTGTTTTTTTTATCTATCCCTTTCCTAATGGTTCCTAACATTCTGTCAGCTTACTAGACTGCTGCTGCACATTGAGTGTATGTTTTCAGAAAACTATCCACAACGACTTCAAGATCTCTTTCTTGAGTGGTAACAGCTAATTAGATCCTATCATTTTTTATTTGTAGTTGGGATTATGTTTTCCAATGTGTATTACTTTACATTTATCAATGCTTCTCTGTTATCAGTTCATTCTTTAACTACCATTCCCACACTGTGCCCTATCTACTGGCCATTACCCATCCAGAGCTGCCTGCTCCTCACAGTCACTATTTCATGAACCATATAGACATCCACAATTTATAATAAGAAAGAAAAAATATATACATATTCACTGCCTACTCTTATGATGTCACTGCTGTGTTGTGTGCATAATTCCTGCTGCTTAGAGGTAAATACACTGCTTTCAATGGTCTTTTCAATTCCTGTTTCCTGCTACACTTCCTGCTGTTGTGCCCTACCATGCTGGGCTGCCTGCCTCGCATTACTATGGGGCTATTTCATAAAAGTTGTGAATAGCCACAGTTTTAAAGAAAATCCCAAATCTCTCTTAGTTCTCATCGCTACTTTCTGTTTTTATGATGACACTGATTCACCTTCTCTTGCCCAACTTAGCTCATATATAGCCTCTCTCTCTTTGAAGTTTATCTGAATTCAAATAATTTCCTAACAACATGCCCACCAAATATAATAATAGCTTATTTGCTCCTCTCTACCCAATATAGCTAATGCTTAAGTCCACATAATGAAAAAATAATAATGTATTTGTGAGCCTTCAGGCTTTTAATCATAACTTCTTTGACATGCAGAAATAAATAGAATGTGTGAAGTGGCACCCTTTGAAAAGCTGAATCCCAAACTAGAAACATGGAAGTGCAGGGGAAGACCAAGTTGCCTGCTAACTTCGCCCCTAGAATTCTGCAGTACTGAAGGGCTTATTTCCACAGCTATCTTAACTATATACTGCATCAATTTTATCTAATAAACATAATGTTGTTTGTGGTATGCATGGTTATTTTAAGTAACCTGCTCCTCCTCCCCCCCCAAAAAACAAACAAACAAAAAAAACAAGCCCTGTTGTACTTGTGTTTGGCCAACTGGCATTAAACATCATCTTAACAGAAGCAATCTCACCATTGACACTCTGCTCTGCCCTGATGTGAAAAGCTTTTTGCTGTTTCCCAAAATGTTAGATGTTCTTATTAAAATATAAGATGTTCTCATAATGTCTAACCATTTGTGTGTGCAGTTGCAGTAAATGTGCATGCAACTGTGGATGCATACTACTACCTATTTCCATACACAACTGCTCAAGTTTGCATTACAAATAACAGGATAAAAGGGCGAAAGGAAAGGAAAGGAAAGGTAATAAAAGTAGCATTATCATATGGCTGCACGGCTTTAGCTATTGCACAACTAGAAGGCTCCAAACCATCGGAAAGATTTTTCTTAAGTGAATCAATCAACTCTGTTATTCCAGATTCACAACCTAGCCTTCATCAGTTGACTGATTTCTTACAGATGCCACAAGAGATGTGGGTCTTGTGAAGAGATGTGAAGGAGGACTTTATAGATTATTTTAGGGAGCATGCATAAGGTGCAGCATATAAGAAAGCAAAAGATGTTTGTGGAATAAAAGATCTGGTATGATTGGTGATGTGGAGGGCAATGTGACGAGAGACAAGAGCCCATAAATAGGGAAGGGCAGCATTGTGAAGGGCCCTGGAGAAGATTAAATCTGATTCAGTGGAAAAGTAAGATGACAGTGGTGGAATTCAAAGGGGAAAGGGCCATAACCAGTATAACTTCAAGAAAGAATCTCTGCAGCTATATCTTGAATTGGCTGGTGAAGTGTGTGTCAGGAAGCCCACAGAGGATGAGGAAGTTGTAGTAATTAAGGAAGAAGATAATGAGGGCCTAAATAAGAGTTTTAGTGGCATGGACAGAAAGGCTGGATTTTGGAAGTAGCAGCCATGGGATTCAGCAGCAATGGGATTTGTGTAGCATGGGAGTGGTGTAATCAAAGATGAGGTCATAGGTCTCTGACATGGAGAACGGTGGTGTAGTCAGTAGGGTTGCCAACACTGACGGCTAGATCTGTGGACCTATTATTCAAAGAAAGCAACATTTCAGATAAGTGTGGATACATTTTTCTATTATTCTTTGTGCTAAGGTTCACAGATCTATTACAATTGGATTTTCAAATCAGTGAACCTCCAGAGTGGGAAGTAGGATCATCCTTTAAATGTGGACATCCAAAACAAGATATTTTATATAATGTATCTCCTTCATCTAACCCTGGGTGCTAAGGCATGGAGACATCTGTCAATAAAAGGATATGGCATTGGCTAAGATAGGATGACCAATATGAAGAATTTGGGGAACTTACATATTGATTTAGGGCAAGTGACTGTTTAGCAGAACTCAATACTGGACGCATGACTACTCTGCTCTTAGATGTCAGTGCTCCTAAACACTGGATTTGATGCTTAACCGAAGGAAGAATGTGTATCTGAATTAAAAAGTACAATACTGTACCAACTGGAGACAGTAGCCATCAAGAAGCCTACTCTAATCAATAGGAAGTATACTGACACCTCCTGCAAGGGTTCAATCTGGTAGTAGTACAAGCAGCAGGACAAAGTTCCAAGATCATACTCTTATTGTGGGATTAGAATAAGATTGATGCACTGACGGAAGCATTTAAGTTAGGATTTGTACAAAGCTTCCTTTTTCTTTAACAAAACGAGATTACAGAGACTTGACTTTTTTTGCTTCTCCTTATGCAGCCACAATACAGCCTTACTGTCTGTGGACACTCAAGGTTATGTTTAACATATTAGCTCAACTGAGAACTGGGGGGGGGCATGGATCAGCATTCACATCGTACTCCCATACCGCAGAAGCTAATGATCCAACCAGTGGACCAAATTTGGTTATTAATCCTGGTCACATGCCATCTGAGGCATGCTGCACATACACTAAAAAGAACTGAGGACTTTACATCAGCCAGTAGAATAAGATCTAGTTGTTGACTTACCTTTTGTGGTTCCTGAGAGCAATGCTTATTTAATCCAAGTTCATTCTAAATCTGAATGGCTTGTGGGCGGGGGGGGGGGCAGATGGAGGGCTGGTTTTGCAATAGCAGTCCTCCTCCATACCACAGAGTCATCTGAAGATCCAGTGCTAGGTTCATCAAGCCTGAGAGAGTCATAGACTTTTCACCAAGAAAAGCATAAACAGCATCACTGCCATTCTCTTGTTACTGTCTTTCGTATTGACCTAGGTAGCAGTGAAAAAGGTGAGACGAAATATACACAGAGACACTGTCCAGCTATGTGAGATGTCATTCACCGCTTTACATTGCTCACAACACACACAGAGAAGTTGCTGCATCTTTGTTTACCGTTTCGAACAGGAAGAGGTCAATCACCAGCCTACCAAATTCACTTATGATAAACAAGATATTTCTGGGTGTAGAAGCCACTCTGCTAAACTGACTTCTGCCATGTAATATTGGTGTTGATTTCCCCTCTAGATGGGCAGTGCACATAGAGATAGGAAACTTTATTCTACCTGAGACAGGAGAATTTGTTGGATAGGACAGTTTATGTTCTTCCCAGTTATTATGAAACCCTACAAGACATATTTGACTGTCAAGACCAGAACAGGTCCGTTATCCAAGGAAGGCACAGTGCTCTGAGACCGCAATGAATCATTGTGTTCCACCTGTGATCTCACCTTCTGGTACCCATTCTCTGAACCTAATTGGGAAGATTTATTAAAAAAAAAAAAATCTAGCTCTCTGCATTCACCAGTTCTGGGAGTGAAGAAGGTACAACTGAAGCCAGCGTTCTTTGCTGATGGATGTAATATGGGTCAGATGCAGGAGTGATACTCAGAATTACTAGATAGGTATGATATGAACTCTGGATCACTGAGGCATGCCTATGCATGAGATCAGAATTCCCAATAAGTTCTAATGAAAATTAGATTTTTGTTTCTGTGATACCACTCCATTATGACCCTCTTCATCTTCTGTTACTATTAATCTCAGATAAGAACTTGTACCTGAGAGTATTGATCCTCAGTTTAGGCCTATGATTGGTTTCTCTGGCACTCCTGAACCCAAGATATTCCAGGAACTGTATCATTCTGTATTGTTTGCTTCGGCTTCCCCTCTGTACAGAGTCCTGATTAGAAAAATTGTCAGGAAAGAGATGAGTGAACTTCCTTCTTCTCTAAAGCTTATATTATTGCAACTATGATCCTGGAGAGACACCCTGGGAGCACATGTAAGATCAAATGCCAATGATCGAAGTTGGGAAAAGAAACAAAACTGCTATTCATTTGCAAAACATAAAAATTGTCTGAGGATGGTATAATGGGGATGCTTTGAAAATAAGCCTCCTTTAGGAACGTATTTACTTGATTCAGAAAGGGCCCCATTCTGCCTGTCCCCAGTTCTCTGAGGCTAGAAATACAATGGGGCATGAGTTGTAATGCTCTGAACTAAAGTGGATGATGAATAATTTTATTCATGCCACAGCCTTTCCATGGGTTGCTGCAACTGGAATGGGACAGAACTATTTGTGCAATTCTTGCACAGGTTCCATAGGGCACCCCATTTGGACCATATTAAATGACCCCATTTAATTAAAGCTAGACAGACAACTCTTAGGCTCCAAATTGAGAGAGCCTTGCACCATTGGGGTACCTAACTCCCTAACACATGGGACTGATTGGGATCAGATAGCTCTGAGGCAATTGCAATTTTCTCCTCTTGTACTTCATGGACTGCTTCAACTTGCCATATGACCTGTATTCCTTTCTATAGTGTCTTCCAGGAGTCAGAATTGTAAGTAGACTTTTGGGATAACTCTGAAAGGCCTCAGCTTTCTGTAAAGTTTCCCATTGTACCATTAAGACAGCTGGGAACTGATTTGTCTGAGTGTCTAATCCCACGGACCAAAACCCCATATTGTTGAATTAAATAGATTTGAATCCATTTCTCCTCTCTTTCTCTCACTGCCCCCACTTCCAGGGAGAAGTCCTTAGACCTTATAATTTCTAGGTTGAGAAGGACCATACTTGCAATACTGTCAACCCACGTTAGCACTGCTGTGAAAGCATTCAGGGGCACTTGGGGTGTCAGATGACAATTCATGTTTGTTTATTTTGTCTTGACCTGATGCCACCTGGGAGTTTTCATGCCCAAGGGAGGGGACTGAATCAATGCCTGCTTGGTCTTGGTTGCCTGTAAACTATATAGTGAGGAGGCCAGTCTTTCAGATAAAAATCTTCCATAGTTAAAAATGCTGAGTCCCTGACAAGCAAGGAAAATAGTCACATTGATCTTCGAGAGCAATATCTTCTGGCCTTATCAAATGGAGACCAGAGGGATGGCACGGTAGAAATAAACAAGTAATGGAATAAGAGGCCCCTTAGTGCCTGCCCGCTCTCCCACATCTGGAGTGCTGTTTTTCTCATCACTCCACAGCCATATCCTAGGGGGAAGGAGATTGAGGAGGTGGCACGGCAACCTGCAAAAGAAACTGGGAACAACAACCTGGACATGAGGACATAGTGACCTACAGCAGCAGATGGAGATAACAACCCAATACTTTCCGTAGGTGTGGTAGTAAAATGCTTTGCCCCTATAACACCTTCCCAAAGTGCACAAGGAAGGACACACAGCTATAGCTTGTCTAGGGCAGCTACAGCTCACTTAGGAACATAAGAGCGGCCATACTGGGTCAGACCAAAGGTCCATTTAGCCCATATCCTGTCTTCTGACAGTGGCCAAAGCCAGGTGCCCCAGAGGGAATGACCAGAACAGGCAATCATCAAGTGATCCATCTCCCATTGCCCATTCCCAGCTTCTGGAACTATCTTCCATTTAGCATGCTGCCCTTCTGGTTTCACTCCCCTCATGGAGATGGGGGAAGGCGGGTGCTTCTTCCAAAGCCAGTTCTTTTTCAATCCTTCCTTTCTCCTTTCCTGACAAGGGGAAGTGCCCTGTGGCCACTGCAGGAGAAGAGAAAACTGGATGGTACAGGAGGAAGGGCATTCCCCTGCTATCAGGGACTGACAGGTCTGGTTCCACGTGCAAGATGCAAGCATCATGAAGTATGCCTTGTAACAGAGACGTAGATCTTAGCACAAAGAACCAAGAGACAAGTTAGAAGTGGAGAGTCAAATTGTGAGTTGCTGGCATCAAGATGGAAGTTGAAGCCTTGTGAAATCAACCTTTGCCCCTCACACAGCCTTCTTTAACGTCAGAAACATGATGAGAAAGTTTGGGATTGGGCAAAAATGCAGTTTGGGCAAAACCACATCATCATCAAAAGTGTGGCGCATGTGTAATTGTGGTTTAGATATGGTACAAAAACTCATCTGGAAGCCCCAGACAAGGACTGTTTCAGCTCTGACAAGGCTGTTGCAGAGAAACTAAACGAATTCTTTGCACTGGTCTTCACTGCAGAAGACATGAGGGAAATTCCCACACCTGAGCCATTCTTTTTAGGTGAGAAATCTGAAGAACTGTCCCAGACTGAGGTGTCAATAGAGGAGGTTTTGGAACAAATTGATAAATTAAACAGTAGAATGTCACCAGGACCAGATGGTATTCACCCAAGAGTTCTGAAGGAACTCAAATATCAAGCTGCAGAACTACTAACAAACTCACTTATCATTCAATAAGTTTCCCTGTTTTGCTCATTCCCTCTGAAGCATCTGGGCAAAATGGACCACCAGTCCAACCCAGTATGGCAATTCTTATGTTCTTAAGATAAATCACCATTTATATTGTAGATCTCAGATTTTGCCCAAATGACTTAGGCAAAAGGAGAGGTTGATTTTTATTATATATACTTTCTCTTAGTTAAACATATATATCATTACCTTCATTTGTAAATATAAGGGGAAAGAGATAATATCACAGAAAACTATTGCCATCCTTTGCAATATAAACTTATCCATGGGGCTGAACTTCCTTAAAATAACTTTTTTTCTGTTACTAAAAGAGCAGTACCCACTATTATATATCAAGTACCTTATGAAATTACTCTGTAGACACCAATTATTTACACAGTACAGAATGCATTTTTTGGCTAGGTAAAATTAAGTTTTAGCAATGAAACCACCATGCCCAACAACTTACACAAGTAAAAAGAATAGAGAATACATATATTAGTGGAACATATATTAGAGAATACATATATTAGAGGTTTTCCCTCTATGCTTCTGATCTCAGCCAGCTCTTAAATCTTAGTGGAAGTGAGTATTGTGGTCTCAGAATTGAAATCACCACACCCAACAATTTGCGCAAGAAAAAGGAAGACAGGACACATAAATAAGTGGAACAAATGTGTTTTCTCTCTACACTGACTTCAGCTAGCTCTTACATCCTAGTGGAAATGAAGTTGGTGATTGCAGTTGGATTTCTCAGTCAGCATCAGAAAACTAGTTTCAGTTATTACCTATAATTCAGAGTGATTAAAAGAACCTAATCTGGAGAGCCCTAGGACTGACGTAACTTGTATACTATGTTAACATTCTTCTCACCTCAAAAAAGAAAGATTACTCAAAGCCATAGTCAAGATCAGTGGCCAGCAGTCAATGCATCACATGTTTAGTAAAGATAAATGAATGTCTTAAATTATTACAGTTCGTCAGCCTTCACCAACCATATATATCCCCCTCAAATGTTTAAATACTGCCCCCTGATTAAATGCCCCATAAATAAAAAGAACTCATTGTGCAATATTAAATGTGAACGGCTGCTGATGAAAGCTTAGCTTTTTAAGATCACAGCCCCTTGTCTGAATTATTGTCCATTTAGGTATAAACTTTTAATTTAATTTTCAATACATTTTATTATGTGATGCTTATGACCGCAGGACTAACAGTACTTTGAGAATGCATATGAGGCAAGCACTGTTCTATTTCAGCACATACCTCTATCAATGTACTGGAATGCTGATCTGCATCACTTTTGCATGCTTACCCTCTATGGAAAGGAGTCTGCCAATTGTACTAGAGTGTTACAATCTGAACATGAATCAATTGTGGATTATTTTGCCATCATTAAGATCATTTCCATTTGGACCTAACAATGTGCATTATCCCAATAACTGGAGCTTGGGCAGTTTAAAAGGAGAACTAGGTTTCACAGGACACAATAACTGAATCCTTCACTGACGTACAGCAGTCCAGAATAATGTAATTTGCATGTAGAATAATTACAGGGTTTGAAATTGAATTCTCCTGGTTAATAATATGAGAGATCCAAGTTCAAAAACATCACTGGAACTTCTGCTCCTCACATTGTCGCATGTAAAATAATCAGTGGGCAAAAGACGTAGCCATAGTCATTGTTCCCTGGAACAACCTACAAAATTGCTGCACAGGACCAATGCTATGTGTTACCCACACAATGGCACACTTAAATCTGCTTGTTAGCCTGCCTGCTGTATTTAGTATGGGAGAAGAGAGAAGAGAAGCAGGATAAAACCACAAAAAGGCAACTGAAAAATGGAAGTTAGAGGCAAAATTCAGGGTTACCACTTGGACTTCTAAACTCTTCACTCTGTTAGCACTTCTGATAATTGTGGGCAACTTTGGCCCAGCCCACTGAGACAAGAGAATATGCATAATAAATTTATGTGTGGTATTTCACTGACAAAAACAGAAGGGAGAAAAATGACATCCCCATAAAGAAAATGCTTTCAGGTTCCTATTCATGAAATTTGCAAATATTCATGGAACTGTAATAATACATCCATAGGATTAAATCACCTGCAGATCGTAGTTAAACAATTTAAAAGGCATTATAGTACAGAAAGTAGGCCTACCACTAAAGTTAAACTGCAGCTACTTTCATGGAGGAGACATTTCAAATGTATTCTTCTATTCTTTTCAGTACTCGGTATTATACTGGTATTTTTTTTTAATTCATCTGGACAAGATCTCTTTTCAACAAGAATAACGGGAAGTATGGGATTTATTGCTATAATGAAGTTCTTTCAAATCTCTGTTTTCCTTTTATAAAGGACAGGAGGATAGGCGTTCATCTCATCAGGCAGCTTATTAGGATTAGCACTGAATAAGACACCACAGAATGTCAAGCCTATCAGTTACTAAACATGCATCATACAAACTTTGTCTTTGCGAGAACCTCTGCTCTGCATTTGTCATCCACCTGAATAATTAACTAGTACATGCTGCCTGCCAGCAGTTTGGGGAATTAATTTTCACACATTAAATGCAGATCACATCCGCAAAAACTCAGACCACACACATTCTGTACTACAATCTTTCAAACATTAAGAGGCAAAGAAATAAATTTTACTGTGCTCAAAGTTGGTTGTGACTGAAAACTTAATGATTATGAAGTCATGCCTCTGATAAATCTTAAGATTTTCTGATGACATCTGACTAATGTAATTAACTACTGTATGTCCTCAACTGACTTTAACTCTTCTGTTAACTGCTAGCAATGGAAAAAAGCCATTTAATTCTTCCTTTAAATTATTGTTAATCTTGATTGAGCCAACGTTTGTAAATGGCTGAGCTTTTTGAACATGAAGGGTGACTATATGCTTTTAAAAATTACAATCCTTCCCCCCTAATTTTTAAGTGTGTACAGTGAAATCAAGGAGTTAAAAGGGAAAAAATCAGATTATATTATACTTTCTACAAAACATGACAATGTACGCCACAAATCAGTGGATTTCTGAGAAAATTAATACATTTCCAATGGAAAAAAAATATACTGGATATATTGAAAATGGCAATTAAAAACACCCCCCCCCACCCCCACCCCCACCCCCCACACACACACAACACTTGAGGAGAGTCTTAACCTGAAGTTCTGCTTGTGGTTGGTTTACCTTGTAGAGTTTTCTGGAATTATCTCCTCTAGTGAAGGGAGTTAGGTGAGTAAAGGTTGAGGAATCCTAAACCTGCAAATTCCAGGGATCTAGATGGGAGAGCATCCTTCTTGAATTGCTATCCATCCACATGGTAATGCTGGCCCTTCTAAGAAGCACGATTCCATAGCTCATAGGAGTCCTTATGCAGCTGCTCATTAACTAACTACCTCCCCACCAAGTTTCCACATGGAAAACTGTAAGCTGAACAGAGAACAATGCTACAGACTATGCTCCGTCTAGCCGACACTGCTCCTAAAGCCCAAGGAAGACACATGGAGGTCTCTGGGAAGGATGATAGCTTGGCAGAAGCAGCACATATGTACTTCTATAAGGAGTTACACCGAAATAAGCATAACAGCGAATCTATGACAACATTCTTAAATTCAATGGGAGCCTCAAGTCCAGTACTTGGACCTGATTCTGCAAGCCCTCTGTGCACTGAACTCCCACTGAAGGCAATAGGCGTGACATGTAAATAACTTGTAGGAGCCCTTCATGACAAGGAGAGGAGAGATTTCAATTTAAGCATTCAACCGACTTTCTGCCTGTTCTTTCTTGGGTTAGAATATTGCCATAGAACAGCAATCATTCAAAAGCCCACTCCATCTGATTAAGCCATTCCTACTAGTTAACATTCTGTGGTTTAAAAGGAAAAATCAATCATGTCTTTTGAACAAACATTCCATTGTCCCTCTCAAAATGGCATCTTGCCTTTGGTTATATTCACAGCAGCGCTTCCATAATATTGGGGATGGACGCACTTTCCACAGGAGAAAAGGAAAATGTGCGCCTTGTATTCAAATCTTTATTTGGTACCTTTTAAAGAAAAATAGCCCAATTAATCAACGTAGTATTGAAGTGCTAATCCTATGGAAGTATCCTATGGACATACAGTAATACCAGATGATTCCATCATGAATGTTATTACAGAAATATCAGAGGCATTAATTATTGAAAAGCCTTATTTTAAAATGTTACCTTCTATTTATTGTTAGCCTGGCTGTTGCTTGTAATAAAGATGTTTACCAATTCCTTCTGTAGTAATGAATGTGAAAAATGGTGATCAGGTTTTCCTTGGAAGCTTTACATACAGAACAAGCTACACAGAGGTAAGGAAAAACTCAGATTTGCAATTCTAGACAGGGAATCAAAGCATACCTGAACACTTTGAGAATACAATACCAGTGGCCCTTCTTTAGCTATAATGCAGTTTATGATATATTATGATAGGCTGTTGTCTTTGTCACTTCTTAAAATATGGTTACATTTTGAATGTATGATTTCAAAGTATTCCTGCTATCATAAAGGTACTACCGAGAAATAAAGTGATTACTATTTCTGCGACCTACATTAAAATAGTCACCCCTAATGTGAATGAAGTACCAGCTAATCATCAGAGTAAACAAAAAATCTATTAAAAATTATGTTGAGGTGCTGTACTTATTACATTACTAAACACTAATGCAATCATTTACCCAAAAATCTTTTTTTTTGTTCTTTGCTCATTAATAATCACATCAGAAAACAAATATTTTGCATCAAATTAACATACTGTATTCAGTTAGCTTTCCTTCTGTTTCTGAAAAAAGTGGTAACGGGTTTTTTGATCTCTAATATTAGAATACATATTTTGTACTGGGAAATGATTCCATGCATGGACTGAGAATTTTTAATCCATATTCTCCATGTTTAATATTTTGTTACTGTTACTGAAATTTAAATGGAAAAGACTTGGTATTGTCCAGAGCAGAGACCTAGCTCTAAACACAGTGTGATGATCACTTGCAAACTAAAATTGAGGCCCTGCCCTTGGCCCCTGGGCTTAATCTCTGGGTATTGCTGAAAATGTTCCATGCATGGATTAGCAAATTAAAAGACTTCACAAACCTCCACCATGATTTGTCTATTTCTACAGCCCCTAGATCCCCATCCATAGTTTCAGCTGTAGAAATAAGTGCTCTGGGTGGGAGCGGGAGGGAGAGGTGGCATAAGTCAGAATTGCAACTACCACTTCTGAAAAACAACAACATGCACAAGAATTTAAACTAGGATCACTAGACAGTCAAAACTTCAGCTGATTCATTTTGCTGGATTTAACATATTATCTTTTTAAAAAATTTTGCACTTTAAAAAAAATAAACTTAAATAGTATCTATTGATCTATCTACCTATCGAGAGACAGATGGTTAACTAACCCATTGACTATTAATTTAAAAAAATGAGAAAGGAAAAAAATGCTGATTGAAAATTAAACCTTAATATTCCTTTCACTATTGAGTAGAAGACAAACACCATTTCTACTTCACATTTAGTCCAAATTTTCTTTACATTATAGTATTTTAATTCACCACTCATTGTTATTGAGCATTTTTACATGGGACAATAAACACGCACTATAAATGTATTTACTGAAGCGGTGATTTTTTTTATAGCTTGATCTCAAACTGGATGCAAGTACAAAGCATTATAACAAGCAGATGTCAATTTAAAACACTTAGTGACAGACTCGCTTTTCTTTAGATCTTTTTACTTACCATAACTGTTCTCAAGCAAATAATATTCTAGCAATTAGTAAACAAAGTCATTGTCCAGCTATACTGAAGACACTTGATATGATTTTAATCAGGCCACAACTTTATTATTAGATGTCTGGGACTACCCAGCAAATAAAAGTGAACAATGCAGGTAACTCCATGATCATTCAATCTGTACCCGAGGGGCTTCTGCCAGCCCTCCTCTTCTTCCATGCAGGTTCCCAGTCAACCAATTCTGGGATCTTACCATCCTCCCCACCCCCAAATGAGGGTTAAGGTAGGCTATAAGGAACGGGGGTTGGCTCCCTGCTGTGCCAATCATAGGAGCCCTGACACACACACACACACACACACACTTGCGCTCCTTTAACAAACACCTCTTTTAAAGTACTTTACCAACCCATTTATCTGGTCACTGTATCCCTTCCCTATGGAGTACCTGCACTGGACAGCCGCCCCACACTTACATAATGAGTTGCAATATCATAGCCTTCCATCTTCCTTACACACCATAACAAAACCCTCCCTGAACCTATTGTGGGGAAGGAGAAAAACCCCTCACTCACTCCACCTTGGCCAAGCTGTTGGTGAGGGAAAAATTTCTTCCCAGCTCCCCTAGAAAGGTGTGACTAGGATGATGCCAACAGCATGTCCTCACTAAACCTGGTATTTTGCCACCCCCAAGGGGAGGGAGGATGGGTGCTTCTCCGCCTGGTCTGGGGAAAAGAGGCTTACAGTGAGAGGTCCAACAGAACTGAATATCTATATATGTTGTTATTTGGTGTCACAGGAATAAGTATAATAATCTTGTTTTGAGAGTAGGGGGCAGGATGTTTATAAAATATACCAAAACTACAAAGGCACCTTGCTCTTAGGAGACTTGGTGAATATTGTTTTTAAATGAGTGTATTAATGAGGTGCACAGTTAATGCTTCCAATGGAAAGTTGCCTACCCTCATAATATTTAGTCAATATGTTGTTTTAACTCACATCAAATGAACAACTATACTTTAAATAGGAACAATAATTCTGCAGATTTTATTTAAATATTATTTTGCAACCAACCTTACATATGCATTATTTTTATTTTCTAAAGTAATTCCACTCTAGAAAAGAACTCAGCACACATTCAAAACTTTGGTTTTTACCACAGAGCTAAGAGACCAGAACCGTCATGATATAACAATGAGCCAGTAAAGAACTAAGGGGCTTGGTAAGACAGATGAAATGCATATAGACTGAATGTAACTACCCAATTGAAATTTAGTCTGTGATCACTGGGATTAACATTAGGGATGAGCCAACTGATTGAGAAAGAGAAGAAGTGACCCAAAATTCACACTGAACCCCCCCCTTCAGTTCCTTCTCTCCTGCAGACTCCTTGAGAAGAACTCTGAAGTAGAGGGGAGGTGGGGGGATTGTGGAGCATCCATGGGGGACACATCTCAAAGAACCATCATTACTGCACAAGGTGAGTAACTTCCTCATCTTCTTCGAGTAGTGCTCCTAAGGCTACTCCACTGTAGCTGACTGCTGAGCAGTATCCCCACTGTAGGGCTGGGGTTTCGAAGTCGAGTCAGTTATAGAGGGAACTGAAGATGGCATTGGAAGCGGCGTCTCCAGTAATCAGATAATTTTCTGAAAAGGTATGTGCAGACACCCAGGTTGCCTCTGTACAGATTTCTGAGATGGGGCATTATCGAAAAAGGCGACAGAGGAAGAAACCGACAAAAAATACTGAGTGCAAATACTGGATGAAGCTGTTACGATGCAAATCTGATAGCACTGTTTAAAACAATCCAAACCCAGTCTCTGGGCCGATATGACTGAGCCCTTAGATCTCTCCACAATAGAAAAGAAAAGCATAGGACATTTCCTAAATGCCTTCGTCGTATCCAAGTAAAAGGCCAGGGCTCTCCTAACGTCTAGCATGTGCAGGTTAGCCTTCCTGTTATTATGGTGAGGCTTGGGGTAAAAGGTCGGAAGGTGAATTAGTTGGTTTATGTGAAAGGGGGAGGTTACCTTGGGGATGAAGTTCGGGTGCAGTCCTTGTGTGACCTTGTCCTGAAAGAATATCAGGGAGAAGGGGGTGCCATCTCCTCGCCGAGCTGATCGCAACCAGAAAGGCTATCTTCATCGACACGTGTGTGAGCAAAGGGAGGTTTAGGTCCCATGTTGGGGTAGGATGTCTGGGTTGGGGATAAAAGATTTACTATACCCCTGAGGAATTGTTTTGTGGTCAGGTGTGAGAATACTGAGTATCCCTCTACTTGTCGATGGAAGGCTGCTATAGCCACTAGGTGAACTCTGAGCGAACTGATGGATAGCTCTGATTTTTTATAGAGTTAGCACATAGTCTAGGACCACTGGGAGAGTAGCAGATATCGTGGAAATTTGTTGGGAATTATACCAAACCTGAAACCTGGATCACTTTTTCTGGTAAGTAAGACTTGTAGTGGATTTTCTACTGTGTAGTAACACTTCCTGTACTTAGTCCGAGCAGGACTTTTCTATTCTCTGGAACCATGAAGGAGCCAAGCCTCGAGGCACACTATCCGCAAGTTGGGATGTAGAGCATGTCCTTCATTCTGTGATAGGAGCTATGGCATGGGTTGGAGAGAGATCGGCGGGCATGTCACCAGTTGTGACAGGTATGGGTACCAAGTCTGACTTGGCCAGGTGGGAGCAATCAGTATGATGTGTACTCCTTCTCTTTCTATTTTTACTAGGACTTTCGACAGTAGAGGACATCGGGGAAAGGCGTAGAGAAGGTCCCTGTTCCAGGGGAAGAACGAGATAATCCCCAAAGGAGTGCTTTGGCCTGTAACAAGTCGAGGTCAGCCCCTGTACATTCTAGGTGCTGTATAGGGATGAAAGTTGATTGTTGGATGTTGATCTGTAGACCCAGTTCCATGAACAAGTTGACTGCAGTTTTGGTAACCTGGGAGCATCGTTGAAGGAACAGGCTCTGAGGAGAATTGTCTAGGTAGGGGTAGATCATGAACCCCTGAGAGCGTAGATGAGCAGCCATTAGTGAGAGGACCTTGGAGAATGCTCTCAGAGCCAATGAGAGGTCAAAGGGGAGTACTTTGTATTGGTAGTGGTCCTGCCCAGGGTAAATCTGAGAAATTATCTGTGTGAAGGTAGGATGAATATGTCGAAACATCCTATAGGTCAAGGACCAAAAGCCAATCTTCCTGTTCCAAAGAGATGGAATGATCACTGCTAGTGTGACCATCCTGAATTTTTGAGCTTCGACAAATTTGTTAGGGCTCTGAGGTCCAGTATGGGTCTCCAACCTCCCTTCTTTTTGGGATCAGAAAATAACGAGAGTAGAAACCTTTGCCTTGCAGATGTTGAGGTACTGGTTCTATGGCTCCTAACCAGAGAAGGTGATCTATTTCTTGTCATAATAAACTCTAGTGAGAAGGGTCCCTGAAGAGGGGGAGAGAAGGGTGTTGGCGGGTGGGGGTGGGAGGTGAAGTGGATGGAGTACCCATTGCGGATGATTTGCAGGACTTATCAGTCGGATATTATTCATTCCCTGTTGTTGTGGAATGGAGCACGGCAGTATATCCAAATGGGTGCAATGGGTTGGTCAGTTGCAGCTGGAGTTGAGGGGAGTGGTCTGTTGATGCCTCGACCAACATGTCAAAACTGATGTTTTGAGGCAGATGGTGGTGAGGCAGAAGGCTGTGGGCTTGATGGCTTATGTCAGGAAAATCTGGATTTTTTTCCTCTGAGGTTCATAGGAACACTGGATTGAGAACTGTGAAGTTTAGGATTTATGTCCTGTCCTTCTGAGACCTGGGTATGAGTTGTTGACAGAGACCACACTTCTGAGGAATGTGGCCTTCCCCGAGGCAGTAGATACAGTGAGAATGTTTATCCACCACAAGGATGGCCTCCTTACACGAGAGGCATATCCCGTACTGGGGGAAGCAGCCCCAGACAAAGGGGAAAC
Source organism: Trachemys scripta elegans (assembly GCF_013100865.1). Classification (NCBI taxonomy): domain Eukaryota; kingdom Metazoa; phylum Chordata; order Testudines; family Emydidae; genus Trachemys; species Trachemys scripta. The sequence goes on from NC_048301.1 coordinate 47,846,073, forward strand.
TAAAAATCTCCCGAGAGAGAGAGGGAAAATAAAGAAAATCTACTATGAAGAGAGAAGATTAGCTAGCTACTGAAAATGCTAAGGAAAGAGAGTAGACCTAACGATCCACAAACGGACTGCTAATGACTGTCTCTAGCCGGGGCAGTTGAGAAGGAACTGAAGAGGGGTTCACCTGCGCGCACTGGTTAGACTTGTGGCAGGGCATGAGGGGGTGACAGTGCATGTGAGGACCGAACGGACATTGCTACCAAAGTTCTCTGATCAGCAGCACAGGGGCACAAGTGCACCTACAGTGGAGCACCCATGGGGACACTACTCAGAGAAGAATGTGTTGTTATTTCTGGTCTGACTGGAAACAAGCAGCATTAGAAATCTTGAATGTCACTTCTCTCAAGACTTTTAGCCCAATTTTGCAGATACATTCAGAAAGCGTTTTGGGTGCTTATCCATACCAAACCTTCCAGCTTTTGGAGGTTCACCCATCCGCAGTTAACATGCCTGGTTTTGTGACAAATGCCAGGAAATCATTTAATGAACACAAGTGAAATGAAAACAGGATCACAGTTTTAATCTCTGCCAAATGGCAGCTTCTCCCCAAAACATGACCTTCCAAGGACAATCGTTCAGTAGCAATTGCCCTTTACATCTTCCTATACAATCATCATAGCACCCTCTTATACTGTTAACGGTGGGCAATAGTCACAAATGACTGACACTATACAAGAGTAACTGCCACGCAGGGAACGCAGAAAAATGAAGCAACATACTACATCAGTGTAATGTGCACAAAAACAGTGAAAGGGTAACCTCATCAGCTGTCTCCTGGTGACTCAAAGCCTCTTGATTCTCCAAAAATGGCTACTTCCACATTCCAGAGGTTAGCATTACTGCATAACGAACTGATAGCTTACAGTAATGGGCTGTACTCAGAGCCCCATGGGGCCATGCTCAGGACTGGTTTTATGGGTGGGTGAACAGGATGGTTGCCATACAGCTGGGGGTTTTGGTTTTTGCTCTGCTGTTTCACCAGCTGTTTAATTGTTTTTTTGTTTTGTTTTGTTTTTGCTCAGCTACTGAGGAGGAGGACACCAAGCAAACATTTTTGACCTCCACCCCAGCAGCTGAGGGGAAAAAAAAACATGGTTGGCCACTTCGGGTGGGAAAGGGAACAATGGCACATCTAGAGCCACTCCAGGTCACCCTTTTGGACAGAACACTTCTCCTATCCAATTTTCCCGTTAAAGAAATCTCCGCTGACTCAGGCAGATATGTAGGGCCAATTGCAGACACCAACTGTAAGGAACCAAAGGCTATTCCAAAAGAAATTGTGGAACTACATTTCCATACTTCAACTCATGACTAGATCTGGTAGTAAATTGGACTAGATCTGAGAATTGGAGCTCCTGAAGCTTATGGACAGGAATGCCTCCTTCAACTGTTTGAAGTTAAAGGAAAAGCAGCTGGGATCTTGATGAATCTGCATTCATAAGGGCAAGTGAGCCTCGTTATCTAATCAGGAGTTTATAAAAGGGCTGTTTTTCTCTCAGGAAGGGAGACAAAAAAAACCCGAACAGTAAAGCTGCAAACAGAGAAAAATTCTCCACATCTCAGAAGAGTGTATACATTATCAATCCCCAGGCCAAACAATTGGTTTGTGAGTTGGTATTTATGTAGTGATCATGATTAAGTGTTATATTTTGTCATCTGCAAGCAATTAATATCACCCCGGAAACTACAATAATAGTAGTAGTAGTAAGTGAATTTCATCTCTAGATCAGTGCTTTATGCTATTCCATACAGTCAATTTTTTTATGCAAGCCACATTAGGGGAAGTTAAGCAACAGAGAAGATTAAGGTAGCATTTTCACTTAACCTGCTTGAAGTACCTGACAAGTGAGGACAGTAAGAATCAAAAGTGCACAGTACTAAAAATGTATTCACAAAATAGATCCTGCTTAACAAGCCACAATGGTTCATTCCTCCACACCCTGTCCCGAGGAACCACTTTAGTGATTAGGGGTAATGCAGTGACCACACCCATTCCGTCACTGTTTTTTCTACCAAGACATCCAGCAAGGCAGCCAATTTGCGAGACCTGTTATGATGGTTTTGTGATACTGACATTTTTCTGCTTGGAAGTTGACTGAGACCACCAACTCATTTCACATAGGCCAGCAAGAGCCATCAGATAATAATGACTTTTGGTTTCTACCCACCTGTGCTACATTCAAACTGGTGACCTAGAGGTGAAGGTCTCCATATCCCATTACCAGACCCTCAAGTCTGTAGTCTCCCTGTGCAGTAAGTGTTTCTCTACAGTATAAAGTCAAGAGACAGTAAAATCTGTCTATCTGAAATCTGTTCTCAAGTTCATGCTCAGTCAAACCATTCTGATGCACACAGATATGTACTTCAGATATTATTTTTGTTGAATATTTTTCAGCCAACACAATAACCCTGAGCAAGGAAAAACCCACATAAAAATGAAGATAAAAAAATGTAAGTCAAGTATTTCTCAACAGAGTCCAAAATTAAGATCTCAAACTCTCTGCACATTACAAGGAAAAAAGAATTAGCCGCTATCAACAAGAATTTGAAAAAAATGCTCACATAATAGTCCAACCATTATTTACACTTGCACCAAGATACTGAAGTATATGCATTTTTAATAGTAGCATTATATGCAAATCTTGTATTTAGCAAATCTTGTGTTGTATTTGCACAAACAGAGAAACTGTTTTGTACTCAGTATTGCTGATCTGTTTTTAAAACACAGTTTTAAGTATCAGGAACAGTAAATTAACTTCTGTGTTAAATGTGCCAAGTACCACAAAAGTGTTAATTAGTGTATTATTAAAACGGTTTTATGGGGAGCTGGGAGAGGAGAAACTAATTTTAAACAGTAACAGTTTGGGTTTGAACTATATGTCTGCCAAAAACAAAATGACTAAACGCTTATATATTTGGAATGTGTTTAACTTAAGTTACAAGAAACCATCTCCTGTAAAATATAAAAGGTATTTTTAAGAAATAAACATACTTTATACTGTATTAAGTTAAAAACACTTTCTTTCAATGTAACATTCAGCCTTGAATTAATCAGATAAAGATGAAAGTAGAGAATTTTGCCAACAGTGTTTCTTACTAACGTCGCTCACTTATGCCTTTCAGCTTGGTATATTTTCTATGAAGGCTATCTTGTTAAAACAACTGTTGAAGGCAAGTCATATCATATCAACCACACACCATACCCTATGGGAGCTCAAATGTTCCAAAGTCTATGTTAATACAATCCTGCTGCACAATTCAACTAAGGGAGGAAAAAAGCAGTTTTTCAGTGACATGTAAGACTTCATATAAGTACCACATTATCTATATGTCTTCTAGAAATGAGGCAAAGCCATAGAAAGGATTATTCTGAATCAATTTAGGAAGGTAAATATTGTTAACAAGTACCATAAAATAGCCTAGTAGATGATTCTAATCTCCATTTATCAACCAACAAGAAGGCGGCACTTCAGTGCATCTTCCAACAATATATCTGTAGGACAGCAATATTCTCTGGCTCGAGAGACCCATGCAACTCTTCAACAAGGGGTTTGCTGCATTCTAATATAAGATTTACTACGTAATATGCCATGTACTTCCACAATTCCCTTACAAAGTGGTTTTAAAAAAAAAAACCATGTGGCTTTTTGCCTATCTAAGTCTTGTGAGTGTGGTTTCCACTAGTCATAAAGCCTAACTACCACTATTCCAGGATGTCCAAAATCTCTTTTGGATTACTACATATAAAGATATACAGTATTGTTGGTTGTAGGATTTTGAACTGCAAAAAACAACATACTTTTTATAATCCTTTAACCTTACTGGAGACACACGAGACAATGGAGGATCTGCCAATGCGTTCAGAACATTCTGTCTCCCTTGTTATTTTGTGGAGGCTCCTGCATTGCACTCAACAGACATTGGCCCTTCCTGATTTACAAAGAACTAAAAGGTGAAGACAGAAACAGTAGTACTGACACCTTAAAGTATTTCTAGTCAGCTAGCAAAGTATGGGTCCTTGCCAATACAGTCTCATTTTGTTTATTATTTGGGCTAGATCCCAAACCACTATTTTTAAATTAAAAAAACAAAAACAAAAGAAAGCTAAACAACAAGACCTCGGTAGTGTCAATTCTCCTGTTTAAGCAGGCCACTCAGCAGGCTGACTTTCAGCTTCTGGTCTGTATTTTTCAAAATATTTTCTGTTTACTGACAGAGGTTGCTATAAAAAATTTGTCTCAGTACCCAGCTGCTGATTGACAGTGGGGCCAGTGAGACTGCAGTTGGCTTAAGGAAGGGGAAGGAGCATTAGTTGTGCCACAGTGGTGAAGTAGTATCAATTTATGATCAGGAATGGAGAGAGAGATAAAAGCATGTTCAGGACATATTTCTGAGACAAAAGAATAAAAGAACACTAACGATGCAATAATGGGCATGACATTAAAAGGAAATTCTAGAACTGCAAAACAGATAAAAAGCAGGAAAAGGTTAAAAAGATTCCATCCTCATTTTATAAAACATTTTAGCAGCAATAGAAGCAAATTCATTTTCAGGATCTTAAAATCTCTACATCTTCCATGTTACTAGAATATATGGGATCTAAATTGTGAAGCCACATGAGGCTTCACTTTTCCTGTCCATGTATCAACATGGTCCCAATTTCTAAACCAACAAAATGTTCTGTTTCAAAGAGTTTTATCCAATTCTAACCCTTGACTGGACAATGGGGTTTTATAAAATCCTGATATATCCATCCAAAAAAAAATAAGGGTACTTGCTAGTGCATACAAGTGCATAACTCCAAGTGGTCTGACCTGGGGTCACTTTTGAGCATCGTTTTTTTTTTAAAAGCAAAAGGCTAGCTATATTAAGGAATGAGAAAGTCAGTTCCCCATGTAGGAGAACCCAACAAAAGGAAACAGCATAGGAGTCACACAGCAATGTTTCACTTATGGATAGGGAAAGGAGAACTGTATTAAATTAAGTGTTTTACTAAAGTATCCATATGTTCCAACTAAATCTTTAATACATAATCTGGCAGTAGCTGCTTGTAAACTGGGACTGACTACATCACTTTTATATAAATTTGCTAGATGACTGTAAAACTGTAGGGCCTAATTTTTCAGAAGCGCTGAGCTCTCAAAATTCCAGCTGAAGTAAAAATTAGGCCCATAAAACTTGAGCGACACCAAAAAATGCACAACAGAGGCTCCCCCCTTTTGAATAATGAAATATATTAATAGACAAGTTTCCATATTTGGAAAATATAGTGTGTGTGAACACATTTCTGTGTGTGCGCCCGCATATTGGCATTTATATACACCCATCCATACAAGTAGTCATGAAATCCATGACCCATGTGGTAAGTTGCAGAGTTATGTGACACACATATTTATCATTCTTCTTTGATTACACTACCTGCCCTTTGCTCACTAATACATCTCCCCACACCTTATTCTAATATTTCAAATCCTTGAGCACTTTGAAAGAGCTGTGATTGTTTTAAAAATTAACATCCAAGAGAAAAGTTTCCTCCAAATGTTTAGTTCCCTGCTACCCCATCACATCTGTCTGAGGCAAGGTGGGAAGATTCACATGCGGGTCAATAACAGCTTTTCCAAACTTAAAAATATTGCCAATTTTAAATCAGTTATCTCATAGCCATCTAGGACTAGAAATGGGAATTTTACAATACTGGAAAGGGAAAGGTTTCCATCTTCCATCTTCCCCAGGACCCACTTCCAACCCTGGAAAAATCTTAGAGCATGTCTACACTAGAAAGGTAAGTCAACCTATGTAATTACTGAGGTGGTTCATGTCCACACTACCCTCCTTTTGTCAATAGTGCATGACCTCACCAGGAGTGTTTCCACCAGTTAAGAGGGGCAGTGCTGGGGGCTGAAAGCCTGGGCTCTCGGCTCCACACACAGCTTCCCGCTCCCAGGAGCCAAGCTGCCTTCCTCCCAGCTTATGGCTCCCTGTCCTCAGTAGCCAGGCTGCCCACCCCCCAGCTCTCAGTTCCCTGCTGCCAGGAGCCTGGCTGCCCACCCCACAGCAGCCTGGCTAACTCCCGGGCTCTCGGTTTCCCGCCCTGTTGCTACCATCCACCTCCCCACTCCGAGCTGGGCTGCGCCCTGGAGGCTGCTGGCTCTCCACCAGCAGCCCAGGAGCAGTCCGGAGCTTGCAGCTGGGAGCCCAGCTACAGAGGGGAGCAGAGAGCCCGGGGGGGCAGTTGGGCTCCCAGCAGCAGGGAGCGAAGAGCCAGGAGTTCCTGGGCAGTCCCTGCAGGGAGCCTCTGGGCAGCAACCCAGCTGGCAGCAGGGAGCCGGGTAGGCACAGCTTGGATTGGAGGGAGGAGGTTGGCTGGGAGCGAGGGAGCAGCCAGGTTCTGATGGAGGCAAGCACAGCCTGGCTGGGAGCGGGGAGCTCAGGATCTAGCTGGAGCCATCCACCTGCTCCAGTGACAGCCCTACTTTAAGCATGGAGCTGGGAAATTGACAGAATAACAGCCAATGTAAGTAATGTAGTGTCTACATGGACACTGCGTCACCCTAACTACACTGACATAAGCCCTACACCTCTCATGGAGGTGGAGTTATGATGTTGGTGTAGTAGGACACTTACATGGGTGGGAGCAAGGCTATAGTGAATACCCTATCATAATTAGGTCAAAGTAAGTTGCCTTACATCAACCTAACTCTGTAGCGTAGATCAAGCCTTAGACTTGAAAATCAACACTCAGGTGTCAGGCCTCAGGCCTTTACCTCTCTTGAGATAGAATGCCTTAGTTTCCCCAATCTTGGACTGAGACCTAAGTTACAGTAGCCTGTGTATCAACCAAGCTTACTGAGCAGTTGTGTCTGGGCTTGGTAACTGAAATTCTTCTCTTTGTGAGTCTGTGACCACTGGTGGATTTAATGACCCGACAGCCTCCTTAAAACTAAAGTAGTGTTATTTATCACAGTAGGACCAAATCCACAAGACTTTAAAACAACAATCTACACGCATGTCTACCTTATCAAAGGCTTGCTGTTACCAAAGCAGGCCTAGCTTCTTCAGATACTCCAGCATGTGTCTGTATCGCAGTCAGGTTTCCTGGAACAGAGCCCCCAGAACTGTCTTGCTCTCTCTCTCACTCTCTCTCTCAAGAGTCCCTTTTTAAACTACAAGAGACCTTTTGATCTGCTTGTGTTCCTGGGTCTCCCAGCCCCAACAACCTCTAAGCATTTGTAGACGAGTGGCTTAATCTTGAGCCATTGTTTTTTTTCCCGCTTGTTTTTCCCAGCAACTGCCCATATTAGTAAATCAACATATTTTCATAGTAAACATCCCAAACAACTATGTCATCAGACAGTATTCATAAGTTATCACAGAGCAGCTCCACTTCCATCACATACATTATTTTGGGTCAATTTTGTAGATGTTCTACATGGATTGGGACTTATTCTACACTTACTTGCACCTTGTATTATGATTTATGGCTGAGTGTAGCAAGTGTAAACTAGGAGTAAACTCCTACCATTCTGATTTTATGCTCACTTTACACAGCTGTAAATGACTACACAAGGTGTGAGGCAATGGACAATTACGGCACCTGACACTACCAGCATACATCATCCTCATATATGCTCAATATATCTCAAGCAAGGCAGCTTCCATATTCAAGTTAATTTACCCTCTTACAATTTGGTGCAACTTTGGGAAACGAGCCAGGTATTCAAACTAGCATTTATTCCAATATGGATAGAAAAACAGAGCTTTGGAAGAAAATGGCTTTTTTATTAAGCTACTTTTCATTCTCATGAAATACCAGGAGAAATTTTAATGATCCAGAAAAATGTCCCATGTTTTCTAAAACTTCAAAAATGTTGTTTTCCAAGAATTTTCTCTAACATCCATAGACGGAAGCAAAAAGCCAAACAGTGTAGAAATCCCATGCCTTGCTCATTTGTAAAGCCACCATCACTGGCAGAATGTGTGTAAAAAGCTCAAGTATTACTTGTAAAAATAACAATACTCTTTTATATAACTAAAACCTAAGACAAACAAAAGAATCTTCATGCCCACATCTAAAACCTGCTTTCAAATGCATCACGGAGAAAGTCCCATGCTCAAATTTGTAAGCTATAAAGTGGAAGATCCATCTCAATGCAAATTTTTCTTCAGTAACATGGTACATTGTCATTCTAAATTAAACTGGCATTGTTTTATTGCATACATTGTTTATTTCTATATAATAAATATTTTATCATGTATTTATACATTGTAACCAATATGTTTGACTCTTTTGCATTTTAGACCATATTTAGACTGTATGTTTCAGTTCTCGGATTACCTTCTTGGTTTGTTATTGTTACCTGTTTTTCACTGACAGACATTGTTTGCATTGCCATCTGGAATGCATACTGTGGCCTTTAGAACACAGGCCTCAAGCCAGTGGAAACAAAGTACATCATTGGAAATGATGGACAGTGTACACCTTAAAAGCACACTGAGTACTGGTCTTGACCCAAGTTGCCCTGGCACAGACCTACAAAGAAGCATTCACATGAGTTCCTTAAGGAACTATATGCCATTCCTTCTTTGGCTGGAGGTTAAGTAACAGTGAATATGACTGATAATAAAGGAGGCTAGAATAATAACAGTAGTAATAATAATAAATAGAAAGGGGGAGATATTCAGTATCAAAAACAAACATGAAGGGGGAAAACGGTAATTTCCTGTTTATGGCTATTTGCTTAAAAAAATAATAAGTTTCTTTTCTTTATGTGATTTTGCTGTCTTTATGCAATACGTGCATTCATATCAACTCTCAAAATTATGTTTTTCCTTTTAATGGAGATGTAAATTTTTGCCTAAAAACAACAACAAATAGTATTTCCCTGCTTCGGATAATCCGAGAGTTGAATTTACTAATCTGTCAATCAAAAAGAAATGTGCACAACAGCAATCCCATCGTCCTTCCCTGAAAAGCCACTGGCATGGCAGAGAGGGTATAAATATCAAAGGCATGGTGACCAATAGCTAGCAGTTTCATTTACATTCAGATTTACAAATCAGTCTCAGGAAGCATGTGCAAAAATTACATAAGAATGGCCATAATGAGTCAGACCAATGGTCTATCTAGCCCTATATCCTGTCTTCTGACATTGGCCAGTGAGAGATGCTTCAGAGGGAATGAGCAGAACAGGACAATTTATTGAGTGATCCATCCCCCGGCATCCACTCCCGGCATCTGGCAGTCAGAGATTTAGGGACATCCAGAGCATGAGGGTGCAACCCTGACGATCTTGGCTAATAGACATTGATGGACCTACCCTCCATGAATTTATATAATTCTTTTTTGAACCCAGTTATACTTTTGGCCTTCATAGCATCCCCTGGCAACAAATTCCACAGGTTGACTGTGTGAAGTAGTACTTCCTTTTATTTGTTTTAAACCTACTGTCTATTCATTTCATTGGGTGACCCCGGTTCTTGTATTCACTTTTTCCACACCATTTATGATTTTATAGATCTCTATCAAATGCCCCCTTAGTCATCTCTTTTCCAAGCTGAAAAGTCCCAGTCTATTTAATCTTTCCTCATATGGAAGCTATTCCATACCCTTAATAATTTGTGTTGCCCTTCTCCGTCCCTTTTTCATTTCTAATATATCTTAGTTGAGATGAGGCAACCAGAACTGCATGCAGTAATCAAGTTGTGGGCATATCATGGATTTATATAGTGGCATTATGATATTTTCTGTCTTATCTATCCCTTTCCTAATGGTTCTTAACATTCTGTTAGCTTTTTTGACTGCCACTGCAGATTGAGCAATGTTTTCAGAGAACTATCCACAGTGACTCTAATAAGCAATATACAAATGTCAACCCAGATGGAGTCCTACCCCAGAATGAATTTTAATATATTCCCCACAATCATCTCTTTCAGGCAAAAATATGAGTACACAGTTGAGACTTACACCATGACCTGAAAGTAAACAAGCTTAGAACCTGCTGGAACAACAAAGAAAGAAAATTCCAGAGCTGCAGGATCTCCACATGTTCTGGCTCCTGTCCCCAGACACTGAAAATCCATGAACATTTAGCAAAAGTGCACCATCTAATCTGAACTTTCACAACAGCACATAATCCAAGTGGTCTCATGGTTTTGATTTGGTTTACAGTACTGTACCTCCATCAGATGAATCCACAAACTGTGAATTTTACAGCAGCTCAGTAGCACTTTTTTATGGATGATTACCTGATGCTATAGCAATTCAATGCCACAGTTATCACCAATGCTGTTGCATGGCCTGGATATAAGGCTGATACTATATCCAGGTTTGCCTGCCACATAACTATCAGTAGCAATCAAGAAGTAATGCAATAACTCTAAAAGCTGCTACTACCCCTAGAAGCAAGCAAGCAAGCCTCTTGCTATGATAATCATAACATGGTTTCTTAGTTATGAGATCTATGCATTGCCTGGGGCAAGCAGCAAGCCATTGTGCCTGACTAAGCCATGCTAGCTAGATTTTTCATTCCAAGCATCTTTGGAGTTTGGGGGAGGGGGCGAAATCTGAGAATGTCAAGCGAAAGTCTTTGTTTCCACCATTTAGTTTTATAACTCAAACATCCTGAATTTAGTATGGGTTGCATTGTCACGCTTAATCAGGAAAATCACACCATCATGCAGGTTTCTAAGAAGGGCAAAGTGAAATATGTAAAGCAACTCAGAAGATTAGGTTTCTCACCCATAATTCAACTATACAACAAGAATGTCTCATACGACAGACATTTAATTATATTATGAAAAAGAGGATTGATTTTTAAATGCAATGCAGCTCTTTGGGCCTATTTATCCCAATAAGTATTTAGTACATTCTTCCTAAGGATCCTGGAACAACTAATGTTTCTTCAATTTTTCAGAGTGGAAGCCGCATTGTGGTAGACTTTGAAATCAACCGACACAAAGGACCAAAATCAATCTTGCTTTTTCCCCCAGACCTAAGTCAATAACCTAGATATTGAACCTTAAGTATTTTGTCTATTTCATCTCTCTCTTAAACAACAACCACCATTTCACTTCAGAGAACAAGTCTGCTAATCCTGAATGCCTCTGTTAGGATGATACCAGGACAAAAAAGGACAATGAGGCAGGTAAATCCCTTGGGACAATGGAAATACAACCCTACAAAGCAACAGTACTTCCCATTCCACTGTACAGTAATGGAACCTGAGAACCAATGATTATGTGTAAAAGAGTGAAACCTGATTTTAGTTCAATGGCTCTATACATTCAATAAATTCCAGACAGAAAGCATGTTATGTATTCTTCTGTGGTTTTCATCATCATTTTTAAAAACATGATATCACAATGTTGTAATGAATCTAATAGCTCATTACTGAACACTGTGTTAACCCCAAATTCAACATCCAGTCAGCAGAAGACTGCATAACCTGCAGAGTACAGAAAAGGGAAGTATGTACAGCTTGATGTCTGAGGAGTTCAGGTTCCGGAGGGGACGAGGGAAAACAGGAGCAGCCTGGGAGCTATCTGTGGGAGAAGGTCAGATAGGCAGCCTGGGAGGTGAGCTGGAAAGTCTGAGAGCTGGCAGGGGATAGCAGGAGCCACAGCAGAAGGACACAGGGCTACTGACTGCAGGCCAAAGGAAAGAGTGAAGGGTTAGGAGGTGTGAGAGAAAAAAAATTTATTGGCCCACCTTCTATTGGGGAGAGAGACAAGCTTTTTAGCTTACATATAGGTCGTCTTCAGCTCTTTTTCAGCTCTGTGTAACTTCGAAAGCTTCTCTCGCTCACCAGCAGAAGGTGGGCCAATAAAAGATATTACCTCATCTACTCTATCTCTCTAATATTCTGGGACCAACACAGCAACAACACCACTGCATGTAACAAGTTATAATCACAGTTACCTTTACACCCATGTACTAACTTGCCCTGAGGGGCTCTGTTAGAAACTTGCTTTGTTTGTTTACTGTAACACATTAAAGAAATTGTGACTTGAGTATTTGAATGTTTTATTCTTGGCAGCCTTGCTGAAGGAACTCTCAGTTACACAAAGGTGCAAGTGTTTCTGGGAACATGCCGAGGACTTCAGCCTGAAGCACTAGAGCTCGGAATGCCTAAAGCACTTGCCTCTGAGCTTGTGGTATACCCAGCCTATTACCAAACACCTAGGGCACTAGTCTACCACCAAACCCATAACACTCTGTAGTGAGTGGGGTTCATTACACCATTTGCCTTGCTCTGAAGCTTGACGATCTCTGTATGTCTTTCCCTACTCTAGGAATTCCACATATAAGTCACTCATAATAAACACATAAAAAGGTATAATGGGTGAAATTCACCACAGTGAATGTGTGTCCACACCACTAAGGCTCTGTTGAGCCACTGACCAGAGGGTGCAGATTAGTTAATGTGAATATATTGGAGAGACTCCACACCAGAGCGGTCCCTTGGGTTTGGCAAATCGGGGCAACCACCCCAGGCCTGCACTTTGACAAAATCATGAGGAGGCAGGTGGGGAGGTAAGGCGGGAGGCCAAATGGGGTGAGGCATCGAACAGGGGGGCGAGTGGCTGGTGGGCAGGGCGAGGAGGAGTACCCCTACCAAAACCTCCCCCTCCCCCCAGTGCCTGCTGCGGATTAGATGTTTCACGGCATCAGGAGGTGCTGGAGGGGAGGGGAAAGGAGCAAGGGGGCAGCATGCTCGGAAGGGCCAGAACTGGGTGGGGGACAGGAAGAGGTGGGGGAGGAAGAGGCAGGGTGGAGGGAGAAAGAAGCAGGGCAGGGGTGGGGCCTTGGGAGAAAGGGTGGAGTGGGGGCGGGGCCTGGGCGGAGCCAGGGGAGCACCCCCCCCCGGCAGATTGGAAATTCAGCGCCTATGTCCCAGGCCCTGCACCCCGATAGGGATGGCCCAGCTCCACACCATCTCTAAAAACAAGCCAGCATGGAGAGGAATGTTGGATGCCAGCTGGTGAAGGCTGTGTTTATGCAGATCGAGTGGCCAAAAAACTCCACAAAGATGTTGATGGGCAGCAGCTGCTATTCATCTGTGGTGGGGACTGTGCTGCAGTGCATTAGCCAGCCTATGGGCAGGAGGATGAATTTTAATCCACTCACCCACTGTCCAGAGCCTCACAAAGTCCATTTCATTGACATTTGTGCAGAAACAGGTGAATTTCACCCTTAATTCATTCAGCTAAAAAGAGGTTATAAACAAGGAACTAATTCCCTAATATATCAAATGACAAGCACCTCTCTAATAAACACTGCATGATACAGCACTTCAGACTGCTCTGCACCACAATCTGCAACCTGAGAGATGGCGCAGACCTACTGTCATTTCCTGAAACACTGAGTTCACAAAGTTCAGTGAAACTATAATGGCAAAAGGTATCTAATCTAACCAATCTCTCATAGTAAAACAAACTGGGAAAGATGAAGTTTGAAAACATCATGTCTTCCCTCACTGTTGACCAGAGTTTTCCCTTTGGTTTACCTGTTTTCAGAAGTTATGGGGAAGTTCTATATATTAATGCAGCATTCTTTTTTGACAATGTGTGAATTCATCACTATTTCGTTACACTCATCACAGATGCATGGTTCATCTTCCAATTCCAAAATTTCATTAAAAGATTCGTATTTGCTTTCTTCTTTAATTTTCAAAAGTTGTGTAATTGTACAATTTTAAGTTGGTGAATACACTCTTCTCCCAGTTAAGATTTAAAATAGGACTTGTGCTTCCTGTATCCCAATTTGAAAAGATGCAGAATTTACTTAATTCTTAATTTTCTTGATCAGAGCAATCTCTCTCTTATAGGGAAAACTTAAATGACGCCGAATGAAGACCTGCTTTAAATTAAGGAAGTCTGTTGCTATTGTAAAACGTAGTTAACTAAAAGAAACAGTCAGAATTTTCCTTATCTCATATGTTTAGTGATATTTGTCAGGCTGTGTGTGTGAACAAAATCTGTATCACTTTTAATCATGGCGACGCTGAAAAGAGTTACATAGCTAAACAAGGTGTTAACTTAAACCCTAAATATGCAGGACTCAATTGTGCTCTCAATGAGGGTAAGCTATAAGAAGGGACGTGAGAAAGTCAATGACTGAATAGAATAATCTTTAAGGGAACAATACCTTCTGGCTATCTCAACCCATTTAAAAGGGTGTAGCAAGCACTGCTCCCAACTGTAACCAACCCACAGGGTTAGGGGTGGAGAGGTTAGGGCTATGCCCCTCCCCATAACTTGCTATAACCTTGTGAAGCCAAGTCTTTAAAGCAGGCATCACTAGTCTGTTCCAAGCCATTGTGTACAACAGCTCTGAAAGATGGATTATGCCTAGCCCCAGCATGCTATGCAGACGAGCTCTTTATCCCCTCTAGTGTACCTGATCAGACAGATAAATCAATGATCTGGAAGAAAACAAAACCCCTGCTGGTACAATTTGCAGATGACACAAAAACTGATGAAGTGGTAAACAATGATATGGACAGGTCACTTCTACAGAGCAATCTAGATTTCATGGTAAACTGGGCTCACTTGAATAACATATTAATACATCTAAATTCAAGATCATACATCTAGGAACCAAGGACAAGGTTACACTTATAGGATGGGGGATTTTATTTTGGAGTAGTGACTCGGGAAAGGACTTTGTGGTTATGGTGGGCCAGGACCATCTTTTTGTTTTGTACAGGACCAGCACAATGGCATCCCAGTCCACGATTGGGGTCTCAGTACTATAGCAATACTTATAATAAATAATAATACCATTGTATAAGGCATTGGTGAGATCATTACAGGAAATGTGTCCAGTTCTTGCATCCACACTTCAAAATGGATGCTGAGAAACTAAAAAGGGTTCAGAAAAGATCTACAAGAATGATCTGAGGCCTGGGAAACACGCTTTACAGTGAGAAGCTAAAGTAGCTCAATCTACTTAGCTTACCAAAGAGAAGGTTAAGAAGTAACTTGACCATGGTCTACAAGTACCTACATGGGGAAAAACTGTTGTGATAATAAAGGGCTCTTTTATCTAGCAGACAAAGGCATAACAACATCCAATGGATGGACGCTGAAGTTAAACAAATTCAGACTAGAAATAAGGGGCACATTTTTAACAGTGAGGGCAACTAACTATGTGAGCAACTTACCTAGTGATGTGTTGGATTGACCATCACTTGAACTCTTTAAATCAAGATTTTCTTTCTAAAATATATGCTGTTATTCAACCAGAAGTTATGGACTTGATGCCAGAATCACTTGTTGAAATACTACTGTCTGTGTTATGCAGGTCAGACTAGATGATCATGATGGCCCTTCTGGCCTTAAAAATCTAAGAATATGAACCTATGAAAGTATTTAGCATGTGAGGATGTTTTCAGGATCACCACCCAGGCCCAGAAGTTACCTTACGAACCTACCAAAACAGACAACCACTGCTTGCTGTAGCAGACAAAACTACTGCTAACTCCAGATTTCAGATCCAGGGCACTGATTTATTTCTGCAGAGGTACAAAGTGCCACACCCCAGTGAACAGTTGAGATACATCTGGCCAATGATCTGGTTGATCTGGTTGAATACACACAGACAAGGCTGTTAACAAACAAAGATAAAGACTTAAGTCTCCATACACTCTTTTATACCCAAGCTGACACCCTACATTCTAACAACACTGCTCTTTTCTGATTCAATTTATTACATAATTATTAACAATATCTATGACCAAATATAAGATTCCACATTACACACTCAGTTATACAAGTATATTGATTGATTAGCAATAACAAAACTATCATTGTTAACATTTGACAGCAATTTTGGGAACTTTCCTGGTTTATCCTGATTATATTTTGCTGCATCATTGGGATGTTTCATTGTAAGGTCAAACTGTACCCAAACCAGGGACAATTCAAGTGTTGAACCACAGGATACCGAGTAAAACAAAAATGTTGTTTTGCACTCCTTCCCCAAAAAAGCTTTTTCAAAGGGGTGATGAACCAAACTAAACTATGCCTACATTTACATTGATTATATAGCTGCTTATATATATTACTAAATAGTATATTTAGTATACTAACTGATCCATTAAATACATGATAAAATACACTTAGGCCCTTACCATTTTACATGAGGTAAATTTACTTAATCATTGGGTACGTCTATAGTACCTGCTGGATCGGTGGCTAGTGTTCAATGTATCGGGGATCGATTTATCACGTCTCGTCTGGACGCGATAAATCGATCCCCGAATCGACGCCCGTACTCCACCTCGGCAGGAGGAGTACGTGGAGTCGACGGGGGAGCCACGGCAGTCGACTCGCTGCCGTGAGGACCGCCAGGTAATTCGAACTAAGATACTTCGACTTCAGCTACACGAATAGCGAAGCTGAAGTTGCGGATCTTTGTTCGAACACCCCCGCTAGTGTAGCCCAGGTCATTGTTTCACCAACTTATATTCGCTCATTCAGTAGAGCACTTCTCTATCCCTTGTATAATACAGTTTAATTTTGGGCACCAAAAAATAACAGCATATATACCTCTTTTAAATCGGTTGGTAGATATGCAGGTCTCTAACCTTCAACAGCATGCCTACAAAAGGTAGAGGGTAGTTCTATTACTCTTAATTTGACCTTTACGTATGTGCTCAAGTTCCCATAGTTCTCATACATACTTTACTGCAGGTATTTTGCTAACTACTTCTATCAAAAAATATTAGGTGCTAGTTTCAATCACGTAATGAAAATTACACTTTAGTGAAGCCAATTAATTTGTTTTCTTGCTCAATTATGTTGTCCATAACTGATATTTTTGTTCCCTTTGGTACTAATATTTCTTGATTTTGTAAGAGTGGTAGTTATTGAAGGGGAGGGGCAAAGTGAAACTTTGCCAAGCACATAAGAGCAACTCAGTCACAAACAAATGAATTGACCTTTCCATTTTAGAAAACAGGAACATGAACCTATAGGAAACATTTATGAAGCGGAAATGAAATGTGAGAACAATGTAGGCAGAATACCAGGAAATATTTCCTAACACAGAATCATCAGACTGTGATTAATACTTTTCTGAAAGGGTGTGGTCCATCTAAACCCATTTCAGATCATTTCCACAGCAAAGGATAACTGTAAATAGGTCAACTGACCAATGCCAAATTCATTTTAAGATTAACTCAAGGTAGCTATTACAATGAGGTACTGTAGAGATTAAATAAACTTCAAAATTTCTTACTGAACCATAAGTCATATTGGATTCTGTATTGTAATACAGAACAATCTGCCCAGAGTCAGACAGATCTGTCCACACTTATTATTCAGAAAAATATACATTTTCTTATTCTCCATTATGCTAAGGTTCACTGATGTATTACAGTGGGATTTTAATAACAGCATGCATTCAGGGAGGGAGATAATTATAGTATAATTTATAAGCAGATACTGCCTCCATTCTCTGTTATCGAGGGATTGCACGCTGGAGCATCACTCTCCCAAATGCTGCATCAGCCAAGCATTAGATGTACAACTTGGATAACTGAATATGGGCAAACGTATGACCATCTGGTTGCCAATCATTCTGAAATGGTAGACTTGTAGGCTTACTTCCCCTATGACACTGGGTAGTATAGCATGAAGAGGGCTATTTATTTGCATTGCTTCCAGCCTAATATTCTTCTAGGAGAGGAAAAATTAATGGAGAGGAGATATGCAGACTTTCTTCAAATTCATACGATGGGTGAACATAAGGGACCAGACTCAGGTACCAGAGAGGGTCTCAAAATCTTAAGTGGAAGAGAGAGGCTGTCCTGAGAAGACATCTAATGTTCAAGAGACATGGTCCTCCCCTTGCGTGCTATTCGAGGGATGGCTGATGAAGTAGCTACTTGCTCTTCAGTATGGAGACCCTGATGCCCCCTGCCAAGGCCTTCCTACAGGAATTCCAAAACATGGAATATTGAAGCTGATATTAGAGAAGCATTGTGGACTCTACACTGTTACTTTAAATGCCAGCCTTGCTCTCATATACCTCACATAGGAGAATGTTTTTCCTGGGGCTACAAATGATAAGATATTCTGAAAGTATCTTTTTTCAGGTGGCTCTCAATTGCCAGGCAACTGTGTTTAACCTGTCTGGGTCCTGATGTAAAACTGGACCTTGAAACAAAAGATTCCTCCCAGCATTGGTGGAGCAAGAAAGGTTTCACTGTTGGGATTAATAGCTCAAATGGTACTCAGTAAAGTACCATTTGGGACTCCTAATGTTTTCTGCTTTTTGAGCTTCTAAATTGCCCTCAGTTGGAAATGGAAAGCAACGAATACAGAGCTCGTGTCCAGTTCTGAGCCAGGGCATCTGTTACTTCGACCCTTGGCTCACTGACAGGGAAAACTGATGATTACCTTGAGAATGAAGAGAGACAAACAGGACCAACACTGGGGAGCCAAAGTCCTTGCCAGGGGTCTAACCTGCAGAAGCCCCCACTCAACTTGCCAAATTTTTCTCCTGCTGAGCCACTCTGCAGTGACATTTAACATTGCTTTCAATGTAGAGGTGGTAGACAGACAGCAGGATCTTTCTGCCCAGGACAACTGCATTTGCAGCTCCCTGTGGAAGGATGGAAGCCTATTTCCACATATCAGATTACATAAATTAATAGCAAATCTGTTCTAAAATGTCCCAAAGGGAAACTGAGCCTTATTGGATCACTTTGAGCTGCAGACATCCATACTGAGTATCCTCTCTGAGGACCAAGCCCCCAGGACTGTTCTTATCCCTGAGTGGGTGATTCAACCTTCTAGACTGCCATGAGCCATAATGGCTACTTTCAGAAGCTCACACAGTGGAAAAATTCTGTCTTTCATTCCTTAGCAATCTGATGTCAGGTGAGACACAAGACTGTATTGAAGATGTGAAAGGAAGATCTACAGGCCTCATGTGAGCCCAGGCCAATGGAAAAAATTATATGTGGCACCATCATTTAGAAATGAAATGAGAGGAAAGGATGGCCAAAAAATCTGTGCTGTAAATGCTGTCAATCCCCCAAGGTAAAGTATATGCTCCTCCTGTAAGACCCTATAAATGAGGATATGGAGAAGGTATCCTCCTGATCTACAGGTAATAAGAAAATCCCCTATATTGATTGAATGGATATGGCCTTCTCCATCTTGGTCTTGATCTCTACTGAGAACATGCTGAGGTATTCTAAGTCAAGCACCGCTCTGTTTCTACCAGATTTCTTTGTGACCAGGAAGAGGATGAAGCAGAGGGCCTAGATCTATTATCTCACTCTACAAAAGGTTGCAGTTATCCCAATGCCTGTCCCAATGTTTCCCTGGTTTGGATGATGATGGAAATTAAATGAATCTCTACTTCAGGAACTGGAGTAAGTCTACTGAATAACCCCTTTGAATGACCTCCAAAAACTACTTGTCTGAACAGGAGAGCAACTAGCGATCTGCATACTGGAGAAGATGGCTGCCCATTTGGAGTGCCAGTCCAGATTAGGCTGGAGCACTGCAGACTGCTTTAAGTTTCCACTAGAGAGTTGTCTCTATCCCCACCTCTCCCTGGAGGGTTCTCTTTCCAGTTGAATATCCTGACTGAAAACCCAGAGAGGGTGTTTGGCCCTGACATAAGGTTTCTATTTTCTCCTATATTCTCTGGCAAGTACCACAAACTTCCTAAATTTACCTGGTAATTCTGCTATTCCCTTGTCCATCAGCTCCCCCAGTAGTTCCCTGGAAACATCCACTCAATGTGCAGCAGCAATCAAAAAAGTGAACAGAATGTTGGGAATAATTAAGAAAGGGATAGATAATAAGACAGAAAATATATTGCCTCTATATAAATCCATGGTATACCCACATCTTGAATACTGCATGCAGATGTGGCTGCCCCATCTCAAAAAAGATATATTGGAATTGGAAAAGGTACAGAAAAGGACAACAAAAATGATTAGGGGTATGGAATAGCTTCCATATGAGGAGAGATTAATAATACTGGGACTTTTCAGCTTGAAAAAGAGATGATTAAGGGGGATATGATAGAGGTCTATAAAATCATGACGGGTGTGCAGAAAGTAAATAAGGAAGTGTTATTTACTCCTTCTCATAACACAAGAACTAGAGGTCACCAAGTGAAATTAATAGGCAGCAAGTTTAAAACAAACAAAAGCAAGTATTTTTTCACATAACGTACAGTCAATTTGTGGAAATCTTTGCCAGAGTATGTTGTGAAGGACAAGATTATAACAGGGTTCAAAAAAGAACTAGATAAGTTCATGGAGGTCCATTAATGGTTATTAGCCTGGATGGGCAGGGATTGTGTCCCCAGCCTCTGTTTGCCAGAAGCTAGGAATGGGCAAGGGGATAGATCACTTGATAATTGCCTGTTCTGTTCATTCCCTCAGAAGCACCTGGCATTGGCCACGGTTGGAAGACAGGATACTGGGCTAGACAGCTAATTGGTCTGACCCAGTATGGCCGTTCTTATGTTCTTTCCCTGTCCTTTGGAGGCATACTAATAGTGCTTCCCCTTAGAGGGGAAGGAACTATTACTAGCTCTCCATTACTCCTTTTGTTTCCCATTTTGGACTGGAGTGAGGATGACAGTGTATTAGTGAGGAATTGTATTACAACCTGCAAGTTGTATTAGTAAGGAAGGCCCCAGTAAGGAGTGATCCCATGAATCCATTCTTTGCAGGATCAAAGATCCAAGGGGATGAAGACATATGAGCTCTTCTAATGGATAACCTAGGGAGCTCCAAAAGTCCCATATCCCTGTCTTCTTCCTATCTTTGACCGTCATGCAGCACTCCATGAATGTGAGCCAGGGCACAAGCTCCCAGAGTTTTAGGCAAATAGAAAAGAGGGCTTCTCACATGACAAAGAGATGATTCCGGAAGTGAACTGAGGTTTCCTTTGGGTTTAATTGTCATTTCCTACTCCTCAACAGGAAGAATCTGGAACTAACTAACCAGCTGTGGAGATAGAACAAAAACTGTCTGAGTCTTTAGGAACTGGGCCAAGCCCACACCTTTCCTGCCAGTGACTGACAGGTCTGGTTATACCTCGAAAGCTGTAGACAGGCCATCTGTAACAAGACTGTGGATCTTAGTATGACAGAAATTTAAATTATCTCCTTGGCTCCTACAATACATTCTTTGAGTGACCTTTCCTAGGATCCAACAACATCAAGTCCAACCATGATCCTAGAATACTTGTGGATGCAGGAACAGATGCCATTACATTGGCCTACAGTCAGTAAGGCTCTATAAAAAAGTTGTTTTTAGTTATCTGGTCATATCAGAATTGGGCAGCTATTTGTGCCCACACCCATAAAAGGATTGCCTCTCTCACCCCAAACCTCTTACCAGTCTGCTTTGCAGCATGGGAAGGCATTATCCTCCTGCCATCACCATTTTTTGATGGGAAAACTAAAAATTAATCTGACACTCTTTTCTTCCTAGCTGACCTCCAAAAGAGATCCCTCAGAAAGAGCTTGTTAAGCTAAGAGCATGGTTTCCTGTTTTCCAACCTAAACTTTCCTTCACTTAGTTTCCCCGTATTACAGTAGACACACTTCAGAACCTGAACTAAAGAATGTTATCACAGCATTTCCTAAACTAATTATGTGGAACACTGTAAATACCGCAGTTTATAGATTCCAAGGCCAGAAGGGGCCATTGTGAATACCTAGTCTGACCTCCTGTATAATAAAGGCCATAAAATTCAGCCCCAAAATGCCTTTTGAACTAGAGCATATCTTTTAAAAAACATCCAAACTTGATCTAAAACATTTCCATTGAAAGAGAATCCACAACCCTTGGTAAATTGTTCAAATGATTAATCATTTGATGATTGCCCATTTTGTTCATTCCCTCTGAAGCACCTGGCACAGGTCACTGTCAGAAGACAGGATACTGGGCTAGATGGGCCTTTGTTCTGACCCAGAATGGCCGTTCTTATGTTCTAATTACCCTGTTAAAAATGTACACCTTATTTCCAGTCTGAATTTGTCTAGCTTCAACTTCCAGCCACTGGATCATGTTATACATTTCTCTGCTAGATTGAAGACCCCATTATCAATATTTGTTCCCTACATATTTAGTTGCAGAGGCAAAATTGTAAAGTTTTGAATAACTACTACATGGTTAGTTCTTTCAGACCTCCACTGAATATAAAAAACTCCACCATCACTTTCTAATTTTATGTTAGTGAGCCTGCAAAACATGAACTTTTGGCAGACAGCAGGGAAATACAGGCATTTTGCAGTCGCTTTTAAGATTAGGTATTCCCCTTAATCCCTGGTGGAACTTCCAATAACATTAATTGGAGTAATATGCACAGGAGTCATAGGCAGCATACAACAGTCACTATTCTAAATATTTAAAGTTTTGCCTATGTAAATAGTGTTACTGTGGTATTTAACATCTTTCTTAATACTATTAATTGCAGTACACCTCTACCCCGAGATAACGCTGTCCTCGGGAGCCAAAAAATCTTACCGCGTTATAGGTGAAACCGTGTTATATCAAACTTGCTTTGATTCACCGGAGTGCACAGCCCCGACCCCCCGGAGCACTGCTTTACCCCGTTATATCCGAATTCGTGTTATATCAGGGTAGAGTTGTACTTGTAAAGACTTTAATAATGATCACTGTATGGTGCAACTACTCTCAGAAATTTGTGCTGCAACATCCTTTTTGCAAAATCATTTTGCACATATGACCACACAGCTTTAAATACAATGTCACAAATTGTTACTTTTGTCAAAGTTAGGCACAAGACACCAGTAAAAGAAAAGCGTGGGTAAAAAGGACAGTCAGTAGTTCACACACACTAATACTGGATTTAGGTCAGAAAAGGTTATTCTGCATATTCACTATACACAGATCTCTTACACAAGTAATCCCTTGAACCATAGACACTCAGTGTTATGCACTGGGACTTTAGTAAATGTAATCACATGCATTGTCCAATAGGGCTACAACCCTTTTCAATAAACTCTCACAATAAAGTTTGGACTACTTAAGGCTCTAGGTATTGTGTATATTTATGGAAAATTATTTCTCTTAGGTTCATGGTACGTAGGGTTGCCAGGAGTCCGGTTTTCGACCAGAACGCCTAGGCGAAAATGGATCCTGGCAGCTCTGGTCAGCATCACTGTTAGAAGTCCAGTCAGCAGTGTAGCGGGGTGCCTGCTCTGGCTCCGCACAGCTCCCAAAATCGACCAGCATGTCCCTGTGGCCCCTGGGGTAGGGGCAAGCTCCACGCGCTGTCCCTGCAGCTCCCATTGGCTGGGAACAGCACAGAGCTGCCTGGCCGCACCTCCGCCTGAGGGCCAGACATGCCAGCTGCTTCCGATTGCAGTGTGGAGCCGGAGCAGGCAGGGAGCCTACCTTAGCCCAGCTGTGCCACTGACCATGAGCCGCCTCAGGTAAGTGCTGCCCGGATGGAGCCCATACCCCCTCCTGCACCCAAACCCTCTGCTGCAGGACGGAACCCCCTCCTGCACCCTAACTCCCTCCCAGAGCCTGCACCTCAACCCCCTGCCCCAGATCCCTCCCAGAGCCTGCACCTCACATCCCAACCCCCTACCCCAACCTGAGCCCCCTCCCACATCCCAACCCCATACCTCCTCCCGCACCCAAACCCCCTGCCCCAGCCCTGAGCCCCCTCCTGACCCCCTAACCCCTCATCCCTGGTCCCACCAGAGCCCATACCCCTTCCTGCATCCCAATCCTTGCCCGAGCCCTGAGGCCCCCTCCTGCAACTTAAACCTCTCATCTCTGGTTCCACTCCAGAGCCCGCACCCCCAGCCAGAGCTCTCACCCCCTCCTTCACCCCAACCCCCTGCCCCAGTATGGAGCCCCCTGCCACACCCTGAATTCATTTCTGGCCCTACCCCAGAGCCCACATTCCCCAGCCAGAGCCCTCACCCCCTCCTGCACCCCAACCCCCTGCCCCAGCCCAGTGAAAGTGAGTGAGAGCGAGCAACAGAGGGAGGGGGGATGGAGTGAGTGGGGGCAGGGCCTCGGAGAAGGGGCAGAGGCAGGGCAGGGGAGTTTGGTTTTGTGAGATTAGAAAGTTGGCAACCCTAATAATACAGGGTAAACCTCAGAGCACAGGACCTCATTATATTTTTTTTTCCACATTTAGGGGATGGAAAAATTCTATTTACATTAGTAAGTCTCCAAACGCCACTCTGGTTCCTGTCCTGTCCTATTCTGCATTGGCCCTTAGTAGTCTTGTAGTTTTA
Source organism: Trachemys scripta elegans (assembly GCF_013100865.1). Lineage (NCBI taxonomy): Eukaryota > Metazoa > Chordata > Testudines > Emydidae > Trachemys > Trachemys scripta. Next base: position 47,870,386 of record NC_048301.1, read on the forward strand.
AGCAACACTGCTTGGTGACAAGCCTGCAGTACCTACAATAGTAAAAAGAAGAACAGGAGTACTTGTGGCACCTTAGAGACTAACAAATTTATTAGAGCATAAGCTTTCGTGGACTACAGCCCACTTCTTCGGATGTGGGCTGTAGTCCACGAAAGCTTATGCTCTAATAAATTTGTTAGTCTCTAAGGTGCCACAAGTACTCCTGTTCTTCTTTTTGC
>NC_048301.1:48784171-48904585 GCF_013100865.1 Trachemys scripta elegans
CCTCAAGAGAAACACAAAGTACAAGAAAATTAGAGAAGTAACGGATGATGGGGCAACAACAGATTCTTTCTGTAAAAACTGAAAGAGAACATCCAACTAAGAATAAGATGGCATACAGAAGAGAGCAGCAGAATATTGTATGCAACTCTGCTAGAATTCATCTAGACCCATGTGACACTGGGTATGTCTACACTGCAAAGAAAAACCTGGCAACGAGTCTTAGAGCCCAGGTCAAGTGATTTGGGCTCACAGGGCTGGTGCAGCAGCACTAAACAAACAAAAGCAGAGTAGAATCATAGAATAGCAGGGTTGGAAGGGACCTCAGGAGGTCATCTAGTCCAACCCCCTGCTCAAAGCAGGACCAATTCCCAACTAAATCATCCCAGCCAGGGCTTTGTCAAGCCTGACCTTAAAAACCTTTAAGGAAGAAGATTCCACCACCTCCCTAGGTAACCCATTCCAGTGCTTCACCACCCTCCTAGTGAAGAAGTTTTTCCTAATATCCAACCTAAACCTCCCTCTCTGCAACTTGAGACCATTACTCCTTGTTCTGTCATCAGGTACCACTGAGAACAGTCTAGATCCATCTTCTTTGGAACCCCCTTTCAGGTAGTTGAAAGCAGCTATCAAATCCCCCCTCATTCTTCTCTTCTGCAGACTAAACAATCCCAGTTCCCTCAGCCTCTCCCCATAAATCATGTGCTCCAGCCCCCTAATCATTTTTGTTGCTCTCCGCTGGACTCTTTCCAATTTTTCCACATCCTTCTTGTAGTGTGGGGCCCAAAACTGGACACAGTACTCCAGATGAGGCCTCACCAATGTCGAATAGAGAGGAATGATCACGTCCCTCGATCTGCTGGCAATGCCCCTACTTATACTGTAGACTGAGCAGGAACATCTACACTGTTGTTTTTAAGCTCCACAGCCCAAGCTCTGCAATCCCAAATCTCCCACAGCAGGTAGGAGCTGCAGGCAGGCCCTCACTGCCTGCAGCAGACGGGAGCTGTGGAGTCGGCAGGGAGACCCTGCAGTTCCTGGCCACTGGGGCTGAATTCATGGAGGTCGGGGGAAGTCACAGATTCAGAGATTTCCATGATCTCCCTGAAAAAATCGTAACCTTAATCATAATGCTTATAAGGAGCCCTTCTAGCCAGACTGCAAACTATACACAACATACAAAAGCGAGGAAATTCTGGAGAACAGGATGAAGCTCTATAAATCACCATAATCATCTAACCAACGAAGACCCAAGGAACTATAAATCTAATCAATCCTTGTCTGCTGTATTCATTTTCAGCACAAGCACAATAAACTTATTATTACACTATATTTCAATCAGGCTAGAATCAACCTCAAACTAACACTCTACATAAATGACTATTGGGAATGACAAATGAGAACTGCTGCTGTGTACTACCAAACCTAACTAGAGAAAACTAGGAATGAAAAAATAAATTTGAGTTAAATTAATACTGTGATTAACACCCTCTCATCCCCCAACACCACTATGTTACAATAAAGCCCCGCCATATTAGCGTTTAAGTTTAAATGCCATTCTTAACTCAGCCCAGAATTTAGGGTCACCTGGAGTTATGAAAGCTCAGTTTCATAGGAGGATATCTTATCAACAGCAACCACCAGTTTCAAAGATGACAGAGAGAGAGAAACAAATGAATTTGTCAACTATTCTGTTTCTTTAGAAAGTTTGAAGAAGGCCTGAATATTTTTTTTTTAATTGTGCTTTTTTTTTTTTTAACAAGTTAGAAAAGAAGATTTTGCCTACTCTGCTTTTCTTGGAAAACCTCTATGGACATATAGAGAACAAGTAGATTTATAAGAATCACAAAAACGCTGGAAATGAAATCTGATTAACAGAAGATAAATAATTTGCATTCTGTTTAAACAGTGGTCCTAATTCTCCAAACTTTTACACTAGTGTAACTCTTTATAGTGGCATAAAATGGCTGCAACAGACAGAAGAATCAAGCACATTTTTGTTTACTCCTGTTTAATTCAAAGGACCGGCAAATACAGTTAGGAAAAAACCTTCAGTCTTAAGAGTTAATACCCTCACTTTGTCAATTAATAACGTATAGAGCTTCCAGTACATATGGATGGGATTGTCTACATAGTAATGGAACCAAAATAACTAAACAGATTTTAATTCACACCTTTAGTTATTTTAGTTCATATTTGTGTGTGGACATACTTGTTTCAGAATATAGAAGTGCTCTATTTCAAAATAACTTAATTCAAAAAAAAAAATCAAAGTTTTTCTAAATAAGGCTCTTAATAGAAAAAGAAAAAAATAGAAATACAGTTCTTTTCAGTATGTAATAAAACTCTTATTCCAGAATCAGAATAAGCCATCTGGTGGTTTATACCAAAATAAATATTCTTGAATAATTATTTAGGAATAGCTATTTAGGTAAATTTCCAAGTGTAGACAAACCCTAACTTATGCTCTTAAGCAGCTTTCAGGTCTTACAAACACTACTGTCAAAGGCAAACCTGTGTCTGTCTGATTATTGTTAGCAAGCCAAAGCCATAAAGTTTTATATAGCAATTGTTTGTTTGTGATTTGTCTAAAGTTTTTCTTTCATATAACTCATTTATTCTCACAGTCTCCTTCAAATACCCTTTCAGATAAAGATAAAGCATACAGCGCATGCTCAGCATACAATATCCTGATTGCACACCACATTCAGTGGTGATATAAGGTACTAAAAAAAGTGTGGTATCCGTAGATGTTTCTTAAGTACATACTGGGATATTTCTGCACAAGCCTTCAGTTAGCAAATGTAAGGCAGCTACTTCAAAAACCTAATACAGTTTTAAAAACAAAAGGGAAACAGGTTTGATGTGCCATATAGAGTGAGGAATTCCCAGCGCAAGATGCACAAACAACATTTTTCAAATGATTTCTTTTAAAAGGAAATGCTGACAGGAGACAAGCAGTGAAGGAACACACAAATTAGGCAAGTAGTTGACAAGTATGTTTGTTAGAAAGAAGAGCCATGTAATACACAGCTTTTAGAAGTATACCATACAATGTTATATTCTATTAGCAACCTGTTAAGTAAGAGCCTTAGGCACAAGTGAAATAACCATCAAAAACTTTTACTATTACTTCAGTTTGCTACTGCTTAAAAAGAAAAGTAGGAGGGAAGGAGTGCCAAAGGAAATGGATACATGTATGCACTTGTGAGCTTGTCTGTTTGTAACTTTGGTGTCAACAGAGTGGAAGCTGTACAAGGCAGTACCATATTATTTCCCTTAGATATCAACATATTTTCCTGATAGCCGCAAAAGTATTGGAACAACTTATCTAATTAAGCTAACAATCGCCATTGACATGACATTACTGTATCTTCCTGGAAACATAATTTAAGACTCCACTCTCTCTTTCTTCCACCAAATACTAACAGAGATATGTAATCTATCACTGAAATCAGCCTCTGTACCAGATGACTGGAGGATAGCTAATGTAATGCCGCTTTTTAAAGAAGGCTCCAGAGGCAATCCTGGCAATTACAGGCCAGTCAACTTAACTTCAATATCAGGCAAATTGGTTGAAATTATACTAAAAAAACAGAATTGTCAGAACCAGATGACCATGATTTGTTGGGGAAGAGTCAACACGACATTTCTAAAGGGAACTCATGCCTCACCAATCTATCAGAATTCTTTGAGGGAATCAACAAGCATGTGGACAAGGATGATCCAGTTGATATAGTATACTTTGACTTTCAGAAAGCCCCTCCATATAACAGAAGAACCAGGTGTTACCCAATGACATTAATAGGCAGTAGGTTTAAAACAAACATAGGAAGTATTTATTCACACAATGCAGAGTCAACCTATGGATCTCATTACCAGTGGATGTTCGAAGGCCAAAAGTATAACTGGGTTCAAAAATGAATTAGATACGTTCATGGAGAATAGGTTCATCAATGGCTATTAGCCAAGATGATCAGGGATGCCATGCCATGCCATGCACTGGGTCTCCCTAAAACGCTGACTGCCAGAAGCTGAGACTGGATGATGGCAGATGGATCACTCGATAAATTGCCCTGTTCTGTTCATTCCCTCTGAAGCATTTGGCACCGGCACTGTCTGAAGATAGAATACTGAACTAACTGAACCATTGGTCTGACTCAGTACGGCCACTCTTATGTTATGTTTTAAATTTCTGTCATTCATTCTGTTCACTGCTGACAGTGGTCTCTGTCAAAGCATATTAGATGGACAAACCTACAACAACTCATTCAAGGCCTGATCCTGTAGGGAATGCCTTTGCCTTTTGAAAGGCAGCATCTTTAACTCCCACTGTGGTCAATGAGATTTGTGGACACTTAGTATGTCACAGAGTTGAGCCATACGAGTTCGAATCTCCAGCTAAAATTCTTATTCAGAACACCAGAGAAAGGAGGATCCATTAGTGTGTTAAAGCACGGTGTAGTTTGCCTGATTAAGCTTTGTACATTAAGAAGATTGCTTGACTTACAACTAAAATAAAAAACAATTATCAAGACAAACTTTTTATAACTCTATTAGCATTCATAAGCCACAATGAAAAGTGACAGGGAATATATTTTCTAATATTAACTCTACCTCCATCAATTTACAATGCAATTGCTTTTTCCCAGAACATTGATTTGTTCAACTTCTCTATCTTTCTAAGTCTGTAACTTAAAAAAAAAAAAAAAAATACTGTGTCACTGCTGACATTTTAAAGATTGTTTGTACTTTTCATCAGCATTCAGAGAATATTTTCATATTATGTTTCTATACATTTCTAGTATTTTCAACTGTCATTTTCTAAAATATTTTTCTATTGCTATGAAGAATTAAACATATTGAAATCTTTGAAAGAGTCACAGTAAAAGTGTACCTGTAACGGGAATATTTTGTGAGATTGATAACTGTACATCTCCTGTTCCAGGTGGCATGTCAATTACTAAGTAGTCCAGTTGACCCCAGTCTACCTAAAAAAGATTTAAATGCATTTAAAAAAAAAAGAGAGTTGCACCTTCTGGGAAACACAGCCTGAAATTAAACTTGGTACCATGTATAATAAATGCACCATTGGCACACCTAAGGAGACTGATATTATAAATCCCTTATAGTCTTGCTTTTAGCAAGCAATCAAGACAGATTTTCTAAACACATTGCAAATTAAGCATAGCTTTGCCCTTCTTATGAAGGATGATGGTCTTTGACATTTTCCCCACAAAATGTAATCACAATCTCATTATTCTAAGTTGTTTATGTCAGAAATGCTGAATCATGTAACAGAGGTCATAAGAAAGTGTTATATAGATCTCAAGTCAAACTACTACTTCTTGTAACAGTATTCCTTAGCAATTGTTTTCATTAATTTTTAAAACAATTTTGCTCACTGTTTATAACAGGGATCGGCAACCTCTGGCACGCAACTCGGGCCGGGCCAGTTTATTTACCTGCCGCGTCCGCAGGTTCGGCCGATCGTGGCTCCCACAGGCCACGGTTTGCCGCTCCAGGCCAATGGGGGTGTGGGAAGTGGCGCGGGCCAAGGGATGTGCTGGCTGCATCTTCCCGCTGCCCCCATTGGCCTGGAGTGGTGAACCGCGGCCAGTGGGAGCCGCAATCGGCCGAACCTGAGGACGTGGCAGGTAAACAAACTGGCCCACCCCGCCAGGGTGCTTACCCTGGCGAGCCGCATGCCAGAGGTTGCCGACCCCTGGTTTATAACTTCTTAGATGCTTGAAACTGTATAAACTGCCTTACCAAATTTTTTTTCTAGTTTGGTATTGCGGTGTTACTCAGGAATGGAGAGCTATCAAGACTGGCTTTTTATTAGGCAAAAAATAGCAGTGAAGTATTGGGTTAAACAAAATCAAAGGAGATAATTATATAGATTTAGCATGTTCATAAGACACAGAAAGAATATATAGGTTAGATTTGGTGCCTAACAATCAGCAAAGCTTCCTGTTAAAAATACTGGGGCTAAATCTGGGGGTGCTGTGATTATTTTGTGCTATTTTGTATGCTGTAAAGCAAGCATATAGTTTGCTTAAACATTTCCCAAGGAGATTTCCATGCATCATGAGGCTCCTAGTTCAATGAAGAGATGGTATTAAGTAGAACTAGTGTGATCTAACTACCACTGGGGCTTTCCTCTTTCCGGCACCGAGGCTTTTGAGAGTACAACTGGATGAAAAAAAGGGGGGGGAGGGAGAGGCCGTGTTTCTGATAACAAACACATTGGTCATGGGGTGACCTTTTGGTGCATTCTGACTTACACCTACATGTGTAAGATAGAGCTTTCGACTGCTCTAATTTAGGAGAACACCTAGCAAGTAATGGGATTTGGTTAGACTTTTTATTTTATATACTGAATCATATCAGTAGCATGATATAAAATGCAAACACCTGTCAAATTACTATTTCTTGTTGTTTAGTACTGTTCTTTATCAGCAGTGCGTGCATTACTCTGTTTTCAATATGTCCTCGTATAGATAATCATCTTGTGAGGACAATATACTTATCCCAGCAACTGAGTTATTGCTGCAGGCAGATCAGGACTGGAGCTATGATCTGTGGTCTTGAGCCAGCTTGGGGCTTTCACAAAGATTTTTTCTCTCCTTGATAGGAGGCGCTGCAGCAGCAGAATTCTTTATTTCCAGTGTAACCCACATTCCCTTTGGCCATGGGGGGATGCCCCATTAATGGGGGAGAGGAGGAGAGAAACTAAGAGGTCAGTAATTGGCCACAATCAATTTTTGTTTTATTCTTACATTAAAAGTTTGTGAAAAACTGTTTGTAATTTGTGATAAGTGTTTTTGGGTAAAGTGGAATCCTGGTACATGGTATCCTGATCTTCAAACCCCAAAAAACTGCTCAAATTAGCAGCTGGATTATAATTAAGTACAGATGAGGTGCAAATTAACAAAATTGAAGCTAACCTCACTTAGTGCTGCTTTAACTTACCTCCCTCTGCTGCCCTTCCACAGTTTTCAGTATGTATCATCAGATCAAGTTACAGGAAAGAAAAAACAGTTACTGTACTGTAACTGTTGTTCTTCAAGATGTGATGTAGATGTGTATTCCACATGGTGTGTGAGCTCCCAGCACACCAAAGCCAAAGAACTTTGCCTAACAGGGCCCATAGGAGCAGTGCTTGTGCCCTGCACAAGCCCTAGCCCCTCCTCTGGCTGTGTAAAGGCTGAGCCACCCCGAACCTCCTCAATTCCTTCGCATGGAATGTTGAGAGTACAGGCTCTGATGCAGAGGTAACAGAGGTTGAGTTGTGGAATATGTTTGCATCACATCTCCAAGAACAGTTACAGTACAAGTAAGTAGCCGTCTTTTCTTCTTCAAGTAGATGCAGCCTTGTATTCCACATAGGTCACTCACAAGCATTACTCACAGGAGGTGTGGCTCATACTCTATTTAAACAAAGACTGCTGGATTACCTTCCCAAAGTATCTGATCTGGATGCACTGCAATGGCATAGTGGTGTGTAAACATATGAATATAGGACAAAACAGCAGCAAATGTCCAATATAGGAATGTCACTTAGAAATGCCATCAGCATTGTCTCAGTCCTTGTGGAATGAACTTGCACCTTTTGGGAGGCACAGTCTGAGCTACTTTGTATGCTGTCATGATACAGGACGTTATCTACCTAGAGATAGTCTGTGGTGAGACTACTTGCATATAAAACAAACAGATGGGATTAAGAACGGAAAGGTTTAGTCCTATCCAGGTAAAAAGCTAAACTCTGCCAGACAGCCAATGTGTCAGGACGCTATTCATCTGAGGTTGAATGTGGTTTGCCAGTGTAAACCACATTCTGGTAGAAATAGAACTTGTTTCAAGTGAAACTGAGAAACCACTTTAGAAAAAAAACTTAGGGTGCAGCCGCAAGGTTACTTTGTCTTCGTAAAATTGCATATAAGGAGGATCTGTCATCAAAGCTTGCAACTAACACACTCTCCTTGCAGATGTTATCAGCGAAAGAGAGATAGGAAAGGAAGAAAGAAGAAGTTGCCAGAGGCTTTAATGGAGATCCCATAATGGCTGCTAAGACAGCATTAAAGTCCCACAAAGAAACTGGTTCTTTAACCGGTGGGTGAAGACAAGTGACTCCTTTCAAGAACCTCACTACCATGGAGCTCAAAAATACCCAATTCCCATGTATGGGTGGATGAAATGTCAAAATCGCTGCCAGGTGCATTCTCAATTAACTAAATGCACAACCAGACAACTGAAGGTGTAGCAGGTACTCCCAAGATGTCCTGGATACAAGCTATGTTCTGTAGAATTCCCTGGGCTAACAATCACATCGAGAACTGCTTCCACTTGGCCAAATAGGCCACTGTGGTGGAAGGTTTTCTACTGTTAAGCAAGATTTGCCAGACTGCCTTCAAACACTATTGCTCCTCCTCATCTAACCTGGTCGGTTCACATAATACATCACAATGGTACTGTCAGTAAGGATGTGCACTGATGAGTCCCTGATGATCTCAAAGGGCGTGACAGACATTGTAGATGGCACAAAGCTTCAGGATATTGATGTTCAGAGAAGCTTCGTGTTCCAATCACAGGCCTTGACCTTTCAGTAATCCCAGATGTGCCATCCAACCTATTAAAGAGGTATCAGTGACAATAGTCCTGGTCAGTGGAAACCGAGCAAAGAGAACACCCAAACACATATTGCCCTGAGCCACCCACTACCATAAGGAGCTAGGATCAGCAGAGGAAGTTGGACCATTCTGTCCAAGTGGTGACTGTTCAGATGATAGACTGACTTTAACCGTATATGAAGGAGGATGAAGGTACAACCTGGCATACTGGACTACCAGTTTCCATGCAGCCATATGACCTAGCAACCTCAAGCATGCTCAGCTGTGGCTGAGGGTAGAGACTGCAGTTCCAGACATAGGTGACAAATTGCGTGGAATCTCTCAGTCAGCAGAAACACTCTCAAACTCAGAGTCTATCAGGGCCCCAATGAACTTGATGCTTTGAGTTGGAACCAATGCTGACTTCCTGATGTTTAGGATGAGACCTAGGCTATCAAATAAGTGTAGTGTGAACTGAACATGAGAGAGGACTTCTTCTCTGGACTTGCCCATCAGTAACCAATCATCCAGACACAGGAAGATATGAATTTCCCTATTCCTGAGTTACACTCTCACCACAATCATGCATTTCATAAAATCCCAGGCAGTGGAAAACAGACCAAAAGGGAACATTGTGTACTGATAGTGCTGGTCTTCCACAACAAACCGGAGAAACCTCCTGTGGCTTGGGAGAATTGCTACATGGAAATAATCGCCTTAACTATCCATGGCAGCAAACCAGTCATTGTGATTTAATGTGAAGAGAATATTTGCAAGTGTGACCATACAAAATCTCACTTATCTGATGTATTTGTTGAGGTTGCAAACATCAGGAGGGTTGAGACCTGTCCTCTTGGGCTTGTGAACCAAGAAATACAAGGAGTAGAATCCCTGTCCCTAATGCTGTAGGGGAGCCTCCTCTATAGCCCCCAAAGCCAGTAGAGACTGAACCTGCTCGAGGAGCAGTGTATGTGTGTGTGGGAGCATAATAAGGAGACATGAGGAAAGACTAAGAGAATGTTCCATTGTTTGTGTTGCACTCCACAGATTTGAATTCCAGCATTTATCTACGTGCACTCTAACTGTCTTGACTGTATGAGATATAGCTATATTGAATGATGGAGGGATGGGTTGATGTAGCTTGACAGAGCTGTTACTGGAATATGACAAAGGAGGTTTTCTGGCATAGCTATATTGACAAACCTTCCTAGTATAGATATAGATTATACCTGTTTAAACATGCTTCTGCAGGTATAGCTTCCACCAGTTTCCTGAGATACATAAACTATACTGGCAAGAACACTTTATGCTGATATAAACTGTGTCTATACTGGGGCTTTGTCAGTTAAAAAAAGACCATATCCCTAACTGACATAACTAAATGCAGATCAGGCCTAACTACAGATAATACTTCCTTTGTTTAATAAATCAGCTAGTTAAATAAACCTACATTAATGTGGGGTTACGGTTTAAAAAAAGTTTATCACAGCATGTTTTGGATTTAAAACTAATACAAAATAAAATGCTGGTTTTGTGTATTTTAATTAAATTCCAATTTCCAATTAAATAGAACTGGACACAAATCACAAATAAAAAAAAGTACTCTGTAAATAAGAATTGAATCATTCACCATTTTCTAATACATTAAAAATGTAAAAATTAAGAATCTGAATATATGTAATTGCTATATAATTGCTTAAATAAAAGTGTACAGATATAGAGTATCATCCTGGTTATCAAAAAGAAGTACCAATTTAGTGTAAAGACTATCTTTAGTTGCAAATTAACATGTTTTAATGGTTACCAACCAATAAGAATCAAGCTTTCTTTACAAAAAACCTAACAAGTACAAATGCAAAACAAGATTAGAATTACTTAAATCAAAGTTTCCTGCTTCATGATTTAAACCATGATCGAAATCAGTGATTTAAAATGCTTGAATATGAATCAACCCACCCTGATGCAGAGGAGCACAAGAGTGTCTTCTTCCCATGGCGAGTGTCAGTAGTCTGATGGAATATGTGACAGTGGTCTCCAGGACTTAGGCCAAGTCTATGCTACAAACTTTTGCCAGCATAGTTATTTTAGCCAGAGTTGAGATAAAGTGTGACTCCCCCTGGCTGACATAGCTGTGCCGGCAAAGGCTCCTAGCATAGACACAGTTATACCAACATTACTGTGTTTTTGCCAGTATAGTTTATTTTACTTGCGGAAAGGCTGGAATAAGCTATATCAGCAAAAGTGCAGCTTTGCCAGTATAAATTCCATCCACACTGGGATCACTCCTACCTAGTGTAGTCCTCACCTTAGTGTGGGGGGGGGAGGGGTGTAAATGAAGGCAATGTCTCAAACAGAATCCTCTAGACAAGGGTGAAGGTGTGGTAACATTTAGCAAATCTGGGGTGGTTTGTGTGGAACAGATTCAGTGTTTGAGACTAGGCCAAGTGGTAGGTAGCTCCTGGTTTTGCTACAGAATCATAGAAGATTAGGATAAGAAGAGACTTCAGGAGATCATCTAGTCCAACCCCCTGCTCAAAGCAGAACCAACCCCAATTAAATCATTCCAGCCAGGGCTTTGTCAAGCTGGACTTTAAAAACCTCTAAGGATGGAGATTCCACCACCTCCCTAGGTAATCCATTCCAATGCTTCACCACCCTCCTAGTGAAAAAGTTATTCCTAATATCCAACCTAGACCTCCCCACTGCAAATTGAGACCATTGCTCCTTCTTCTGTCATCTGCCCCCCACTGAGATTAGCCTGGCTCCATGCTCTTTGGAACCCCCCTTCAGATAGCTGAAGGCTGCTATCAAATACCCCTCACTCTTCTCTTCTACAGACTAAATAAGCCCAGTTCCCTCAGCCTCTCCTCATAAATCACGTTGCCCTCCACTGGACTCTCTCCAATTTGTCCACATCTTTCTACAGCAGCTGGCCCAAAACTGGATGCAATACTCCAGATGTGGCCTCACCAGTGTCGCATAGAGGGGAATCAATCACTTCCCTCGATCTGCTGGCAATGCTCCTACTAATGCAGCCCAATATGCCATTAGCCTTCTTGGCAACAAGAGCACACTGTTGACTCATATCCAGCTTCTAATCCACTATAATCCCCAGATCCTTTTCTGCAGAACTGCCGTTTAGCACTGCCTTAGCAGTACATGGGATTCTTCCGTCCTAAGTGCAGGACTCTTCACTTGTCTTTGTTGAACCTCATCCATTTTCTTTTGGTCCAATCCTCCAATTTGTCTAGGTCACTCTGGACCCTATACCTACCCTCCAGCATATCTACCTCTCCCCCGGGAGAGCTTAGTGTCATCCGCAAACTTGCTGAGGGTGCAATCCATCCCATCATCCAGATCATTAATGAAGATGTTGAACAAAACCAGCCCCAGGACTGACCACTGGTGCACCCCATTCATCCAGTCCATACTTTGTTAACTTGCTGGCAAGAATACTGTGGGAGACCGTATCAAAAGCTTTGCTTAAGTCAAGGTATATCACGTTCACCACTTTTTCCTTATCCACAGAGCCAATTATCTCATCATAGAAGGCAATCAGGTTGGTCAGGCATGACTTGCCCTTGGTGAATCCATGTTGACTGTTCCTGATCATCTTCCTCTCCTCCAAGTGCTTCAAAATGGAGACCTAAACTCAAGTTTTGCCTTAGCAAAGAAAAGATGTTAGATTGTGTCCTACCATGCTCATGTGCTCTGTTTCCACTGTCCTGTAAGGGCAGAGTACTAGTATGGGTGTTAGTGGCACGTTGGGGCATTGCTCAAAGAGGGTAGGTTAAAACTGAGTTGCAGAAGTGGCATGTACCTTAACTTTGTATTTCCTGGTACACATCAAGGCAGAGCAAGGGGCTCGGATACTGTCCCCAAAGATTCCAGCACACACACAGGGGGTGGGGAGAGGGACACAGATCCCCCCCAAAGGACAAAGCCTCCTAATCCTGGCTCACGTGGGGGTCAGGGAGAGTGGCTCAGGCCCTCCAAGAGAGGCATAGCCCCCCAGATGTGGGCACACATGAGAGGGGATAATGTGGACCTGACAGACTCCCCCACCCCTAATCTCCCCTACTCCTCCTGCCACCTTCCCCATTTTCCGTCCATCCACTCTCCCTAATTCCACTGGCCTGAGCGCCCCCACAACTCCTCTCTTCTATCATCCACCCCCATTTATCTGCCTTCCCCTATTCCTACCCACTTCCGTCCCCCACCCCTTTTCCCCACCCTGCAATCTTCCAAACCCCACACCTCTAGCACTGTTTCCACATACACCTACATTCCTCCTTTCCACTCCAATCTCCTATACTCCCTACCTCTGCACCAAAAATGTTAAGAACATAAGAACGGCCATACTGGGTCAGACCAAAGGTCCATCTAGCCCAGTATCCTGTCTTCTGACATTGGCCAATGCCAGGTGCCCCAGAGGGAATGAACAGAACAGGTAATCATCAAGTGATCCATTCCTTGTTGCCCATTCCCAGCTTCTGGACAACAGAGGAATCTAAAGATGTTCTGAGCACCTCATGTTAGGAGACTGTATATCATAAAACCTTTGACTTTACACATATTCAGTTCCATTGTTCTGGAAACACAATTACATTATCCTGTCTTTTGTTTTCCCTCCAGTTAATCAATGCTAATTGATTAATCAATGCTGGCACTCTCCTGTAATATTTCCCCAGGTGGAAAAGTGGCAACATGCCCAGTAATCGTTCTCACATATCTGCACAAAGGATGTATAATTTATTATCTTTCAGAAAATAGTTAGAACCTCTTCTAAATTAGCTGTACAAATTAGTAGGGCAAAGTTCCCAGAACAGAAGTGGATGGATGGTAGCAGCATGCCTACATATTATTATCAGATTTCTGCTAGGGATGCATGGGTGTAGCTCAAGCCCAATGACTACAGCATGTCCCCTTGAACTATCCACCTACTGTGCCCGGAAACCCTCCATGCACACTTTAATCCCTTTTTGGCTCATGAGTTTTGCCATATGCCATTCTTGACATCCAAACTCTTAAGGTCAACAACTTTTTCAATACTGCTTCCCCAAAAGGGCCTCAGGTTCCTGTCACGCCATAACTGAGATAAATGTTGAGTGACTTTGATCAGTTGGGGGATGATCTGAGCAGATTCACAGCCCCAGCTGTGTACAAAAAAAGTTGTAAGAACCAGATGATTTTGTAAAATGGTGGGAGAGGGGGGCTTCAGAGGGCTACATCTTGGGAACATCTTTCTGAAAAGAACCACTACCACTGCCCAGCACCCCATGAAAAACAGAAAATTTCATGCCACCCAAGTAAGAATGTGTTCCACCTTAACTGTACAAATAAATATAGTAATGAAAGATGGCAACATGCCTTTGTGGGTAGAATCTTGGTAGAAGATTTTAGTGAATTCCAGTTATTTTAGATAAAATGTTAAGATATCTCAACCCCATAGAAAAACACTATTTGAGCCTCTGAGATTAGAGATGGAGAACAAAAGTAAGCATTGTACACAGATGACATTTTATCTTGGAAGTCTCCCATTTTGTGTTTTTAACATCTAAATCCTGCTTTCTTTTAAAACCAGAAAAGATTAAGCACTCTCAAGCACCTACACATTGGTTGGCCTTTCAGAATTTGTGTCATATTAAATTAATATTTAAGTCATTGTAAAGACAAACTGAAAGGTAAAGGAGGTCCATTGTTAAAAGAAAAGGAGATTAAGCAGTTCACAACATGAGTAAAAAGATTCAAACCCTTTAGCCAGACACCTTAGGGCAGTTTTTAATACTACCATTCTGCATGCCTAAAATATTTCTTTTGAATGGCATATTCCTGAAGCACATACATTTTCGTACACAGATATAACTATTATGGGTGAAAAAACGGGTTTTCACAAAGTTTTTGATTTGCTTAGGCAAACCCCTATTGTAGATTGGTAGGAATCCTAATATGATAATTAACTTTTGAGGCAGGGTCACAGATCCTTATACTATTAAGAGAAGCAAACTATTTAAAAGTCTTTGGAAATTCACCTTAAACTTCTGATTATGCCACAATGCGGTGAACAAAGAAGCAGTAGCATTGCATCAAATAGTAGTCATATCAAGTCTACCCCAGCCAATACAATGTTCTTGAATGCCCCCTTCAGATCATAGATGATACAGGAAACCAGAAGCAGGAAGGAGATGTTCTTACAGTTTTGGCAGTCAACTTCACTTTGGGAAGTTTTCTACCTTTCGTAAACCTCTTGATTCTCATGGTTCACAACACAAGCAGAGAATGACCTTGTATTCACACTTAGGTTATTTATCATACATATTTTAATCAAACCACAGTTGAGGTTATTTGCAGCCATACAGCCCCTTGACAAGACTCATAAGCTATCCAGGGTCAGGGCTGATATGTATTTGTATGCTAAAGCTCTATAGAAAACCCAAGTGCTGCAGAACTGAAGTGAATGATTCAGTAGATGGTACACCTCTCTTTGTAGCATTACTGAAGTTGTGCCTCAGCGGTTCAGGTTGCCACTCTGCTACTGAAAGTGACACATGCAAATGAAATCTTTACAACTTGTGGCCATTAAGAAAATTCTAATAATTTTTGCAAGAGCAGCTGTTTGTAAATCAGGCCATATTCCAACTTGGGCAATCATTCTTTCTATCTCCTTAAAATTCCTCCTGTAGATTAAATTAGCCAATTTATTCTTCACTTCCTCTCTGCACCAGGATGAAACACTCCCCCTTGTGGTGTGGCATGGAACTGCAGTCAACCTGTCTTAGCTTTCCTCCTGGTTTTACACTGATTCTCTTGGCCTTCGGCTTAGTTCGATTGCTGAGGTAACTTGGCCCTCCAGCTAAGTAACAAAAGTCTACCCCTTCTGGGGTAATCAAAGTCCAAAGGAAAATGCCAATCTTCTGTCCCAGACCTGTGCTGGGCATACAACAGTCTTCGGTCCTTCTCTTCATTGGCTCAAAACTTGCATATCTTCTGGGCTCTGATTAGTTCCTTCGTCTTCTGCTTAACTGCCGGGGTTGTTGCACCCTCTACCAGGTTGGTAGCATACGGGGAACCCACACATGCTCTACTATGCATTCCTGGCCCTAGGAACCCTAAATAGTTGGGCTGTCTGACCCAGGTAGCCACAAACTGCTCTGCTTCTCCTTCCCAAGGCCTCTTCCTATACCTGCTGTCCCCCTTCCTGAGATCAAACTCCTTCACTCTTGGAACAGGGGATTACAGCCCTCCTTTCTTGGGGATGTGCTTCCCTTCTGGCACACTTCCCCCAGCTTTCCCTTGAAACAGCATTTCATAGCCCATTTTTCTGAGTCTGTGTGGCAGTATGAATGAGCTTTTCTTCTCATCCTCATCAGGGTTCAGGTTCAGCACCAGTGAACCTCCATCCGAATCACTCCAGACTACGTGCCCTTCACTAAGCTCCATGCAATTTTTCTACCTTCTGAGCATCAGTCACCTGACTAGAACACCTGAACCCATTCCCAGCTTGAATGCTGATACTGCCATGGGACACTTATTCTTGAAACAGGAGTTGGCTGGTCTCGAGGCCCCAATATCCTTAAAGTGAACAGAGACCATCCTGTTACACTCTCTTAAAAACTGTTGGTTGTGTTGATAGCACAAAATGGTTGCTGCTCTTCTGTCAGCTGACTGGGATGAGGACGGTCTAGTCTAGTGGCCAGAGCAGGTAGCAGGGCTACTGGCCAGGGTCAGAGCTGTGGTGTTGCATCGGGAGCCAAAGCCAACAGTCAAAACCAGATGGCAGAAACTGGGTACCAGAGCCAAGGGTCAAGCTGGTGTCCATAGTCAGGAGACAGAGATAAGGGTCAAAAACAGAGGTCAGGAACGGGAGATTGAGCTGGGGGTTAAACCGGAGTCTGTAGTCAGAACCAGAGCCATATGTCAAACTGGAGGGTCAGCAACTGGAGTGAGCAGTGTATCAGGCAAGGAGAGGTTCAAGGCAGAGGCAGGACACAAGACAGGCTGGATGCAAGACGGGAGCAGCAGAAACAAGGTAACATGGTAGCAGGCACAGTGGTGAGCATGAGCATTGAGAAGCCATGGAGCTGTGCTGGTTTAAGAGCCAGCCTGCTGGCCCCTCTGCAGGCAATCAAGTTGCATGGTTAATCAGGAGCTGTACTGGTAAGGCTGCCCAGGGACTAGCTCTGCTACAAGCCCTGATTCCTGACACCTTCTACCCACAGACAGCTACATTCCAGCAATGGATAAATACAGATTTTGCCACTGTATCTGGATCACTTAGGATGAAAAAAGACTTCTACATGATAATTATTATTATATAAACACACATAAGTACTAATTGACAAATTCTCTACAAAAAAAAGAGTGTGTGTGTGGGGGGGGAATCTAGACACTAAACCTCACCTTTTCAAGCCTCCTTAATAAGTGACGAGCTCTATCACCAAAAGAACATTTGACAACATTTTCTGAATTGTCCTGAAGTAATTCCCGGTTGGGTGAAAGTAAGTTTTTTTCATACAGAAGTTCATAATGGAATCCCTGACACTTTCTCAAACATCATTGCTAGGCAACAGTAAAATACACTGTTAACACATATTGCAATTAAATTATTATGCTGGATTTAATTTGACAATTAAACAAGCTTCTCTCACATTTTTCTTCTGAAATCACATAACAAACAAATTACATGCATTATATGAACAGTGCCCAATTATGGTTCTCATGAGCCTGAGGGCATGGCTACACTTGCAGATGAAGTGCGCTGGGAGTTAAACCAGCCTTCGGAAACTGCAGCAGAGAAAACACTGCTGAGTGTTTAAACTGTCAGCTGGAAGCGCACTGGCGTGGCTATATTAGCAGCTCTTGCAACACCACAAAGAGCAGTGCATTGTGGTAGCTATCCAAGCGTTCAAGTGGCTGCAACATGCTTTTCAAATGTGGGGGGTGGGTGGAGTGTGACAAGGAGTGTGTTGTGTGTATGTGGGGGGAGAGAGAGTGGGTTTTTGGGGTGCTGAGAGTGTGTCAACATGCTGTCTTGTAAGTTCAGACCTCCCTCTCCCCCGCCTCTCTCTCACACACTCACAGCAAGCAGCATTCCACACTAATGGCTTGCTTTGTCCCAGAGCAGATAAGCATGCTGGCTGTCAGAAACGGAGCTTTGAAAGGGGATATCCGCATTCCTACAGCCGATTCCAAAACAATGACAAGAGTGGCCGCTTGACTTAAGGGGGATTATGGGACGTTTCCGGAGGCCGATGAAAGCACAGTAATGTAACACCTCATTCAACTGACGCTGGAGCATTTCAGCCGAGGTGCAACAAGAATTATGCTTCTCGTGGAGGTGGATTACCAGGAGCACTCCAGCTGCAGAGTCCAGGTGCTCTAAGTGCCTTGCCAGTGTGGACGGGTCGGGAGTTAGGGCGCCTGGGGCTGCTTTAATGTGCTCTAACTGGCAAGTGTAGCCATGCCCTGAGCACACTGGGAAGGGGAGGAGATATACTGTTCCAGTATTATGCCCTGCAGGTGTGTGGATGACATTGGGAGGGCAACCTCTTATTGCACCTGTTCAAGAGGTGCAGCCAGTATCCCCTCTAGTGGAGCTGTCCTCGTGTGCAAGGGCCACAGCCCTGGCCATGCTATTGCTGCTACTGACAGTGCTAGTCAGTCCCCCTTCATGCTCACCACTAAGAGCTTAGAAGGGAATTAAAGCAAAACAAAATGAGGTGCAAATGCCAAAAAGCTATGGATGGTGAGAAGTGGGGAAGAAATGAGAAACCTTAGTTCTGTAGAATTTTATTCTGCTCAAATTCTCAGAAACCTCTCCTTTTCCAACGTGGGGTTGGGGTAGATCTAGGATCTGTAGGACTAAGAACTGCAGGGATAGGTATCATAACTGAGCATAAAACTAGGCACCTAGGGTTTGGAGGTTCACGCCCTCACATCTATTCCCCCCCATTCTGGACCCTTGGGGGGCATGGATGAGCATTCATATCGTACTCCTCGTCAGTACATGGCCCAGGCCAGGGAATTTAATAATTCAACCAGCAGATTAAATTCAGCGATGAATCCTAGTCACGTGCCACCTGAGGCATGTTGTACATATGCCAAGAAGATTCTGGACCCTGTGACCTAAGGAACTTCTAGATGTCAACTGACATAGCACACAGGGGGTGTAAAGGGTTTTACAGGGATCTTCTGGGTCTGATATCTACATAACAGTTTACCAAAGGATAGCATGTGAGATCTCTATCAAGAGCCAATAGTTCACTGGTTGTCACAATTATAGCAAGATGTTTGTTAGTGAAATAGTTTAAGAGATATGTAAAAATGTAAAATATTAGGTTCCAAAACTGGTAAAGTAAAGCTTGTCATCTGATTTGAGGTGAGCCTCAAGGCTAACTCCATCAGCCAGGGCCGGCTCTGGCTTTTTTGGCCGCCCCAAGCAAAAAAAAACAAACACAGTGATCTGTGCGTACGTCGCCTGCCGGGAGGGCTCTGCTCCAGTCAGCGGGGAGGGAAGGACGAGGACTGCCCTGCCGGGTTTGCTGCAGGGGGCGCCCGTCCTCCACACCACCACCCTCTACAGGAGCAGAGCAAAACAAAAAGCGGCGGTGCTGCCCTAGGATTGGTTGGAATGCCACTTCGTTCAATCTGCTGCCCCAAGCACCAGCTTGCTCGGCTGGTGCCTGGAGCCGGCCCTGCCATCAGTATATAGATCAATGGATATACATGGAGACAGGCTATGTTTACTGTGTGGGTTCAGGACGGAGGATTTACAAAGATAAAGGAACCCCAAGATAAGTCACTAAAGAAGGGACTTCTTGGAGTAAAAGACAATAGTCTGTAACGGCATTAAAACAAAAAAATAGGATAGGGGACAAGATTTTATCCTTCACCAAGGAAGCAAACTCACAGCATGTTTGTCTTATGAAAGGAGAGTCAGAGCCATATTGGATGAAAATGCTGCAAGGATTTTGGGTGAGCAATATTCTACAAGACATATTAAGTACGTCTAGGCTCCGCAATGCATTACAATTTTGTTTTATATATACCCATTTGTTTCCAGTACTTCTAGTTGCTATTACTTGAATCTCTATACTTAGTTAATAAACTTATACTTGATTTCACTATAAACATATCTAAGTGCTTTGTTTCAGAGTAGCCGCCGTGTTAGTCTGTAGCCGCAAAAAGAACAGGAGTACTTGTGGCACCTTAGAGACTAACAAATTTATTAGAGCATAAGCTTTCGTGGACTACAGCCCACTTCTTCGGATGCATATGCACGAAAAGCTTATGCTCTAATAAATTTGTTAGTCTCTAAGGTGCCACAAGTACTCCTGTTCTTTTTAAGTGCTTTGTGTGTAGCAGAATGATGATCTGAGGTGACACTGGTAAAAACTGGGGTGGGCTGTTTGTTTGGAAGCAGCAAATCTGTGAATACTCCAAGTGTCTAGCGGAACATGGGCTGGACACTCCAGAGAGATGATCAGAGGGCTCAAAGACTGGAGTGTGCCTATCACTAACCCTTAAGAGACAGCAGGGCCTGCGAAGCCTAGAGGGGAGTGCTTGTGTTACCTGTAGCTGGTAGAGTTGAGGAGATGACCCCCAGCAGGCACAGACAAGGATTCTTCACGCTAAGGGCAAGCGGTAGCAAGATGCCTCTCCGAGCTGGGTACTCTTGGGAAGTGTTACACTTCCACAAGGGAAACTTCATGGAGTTTCCTAGCTTATCTCTGTCCCATTGTATAGGCTTTTTCCACAAGTGGATATGACACAGCCCCTTATTAAACAAATGATGGTATTAAAATTTAATATTTATTAAATATAAAGTGTAATGATCTTTTATAACAATTTATATTATTTAATGGAAAGTTTTCCAGTACTACTATTACTAAGTCTCAAAAAAAAAAAATTAAGAAAGGGAAAGTTTAATTAAATTTGAAATTGGAAGAGGAAATCAGATGATAGACTTTTTGAAATTCACTACTGCTATTTCTTAGACATTATTAAAAAGGTATATGCAATCAAGCTATGATATAATAAAGCCATTTGTACTCAAATCCTGTTTAAATGCAGTATTTTACCAAACCATGGCCATTAGTTCTCATATTCCCAATCACTTCTAAGAAATGTGCCTATATGTAAATACTACTACTTGTGGACAACTAAATGTGCTTAGATAAACAACACATTATAGTGCGGGAACTCCCTTTGCAAGCAAAGTGGATGGTAATGACAAAAATCTGCATTGTAACATCTGATATCTTTGCATGTGAAGAAATGTTTGCCACGTTAATATGTACAGCATATCAAACATTTCAAACCTTGGAAATGTAACTGCGCTTTGCATAAGCGTAGCATTCATTTTTTAAAAAAAGATTAATTACATTTTTTAACAATAAATGTCAAATTAAGTGTCATGTGCATCTATGTATTTTCCCTTACTCAGAAACATCATGAATGTTTCTACGTAAATTGCTTTAATCTCTTTGTTTATGTGACAAATCATAAACAAAATACCAGGTATTCATAATATGCATTCTGAATGAGTATTCTAAATAGCAAGTTTAATATGAGGCAGAGCATGCAAATGTCAGTGGTATCTGCAGGAAAGTACATTCAGTGGTATCTCTAGGAAAGTATATGGTCAGACACTGTACATAAGGCAGCACTGGAAGAGTTTTAACAAAGAAGAACTGCTACTTGTGGTTTTGTAATAATCCTGATGTTTAGTAAATAACAGAGATAATCTTTATTTATTCTTATTAAGAGAAGCACATGCAGAGTTCCAGTCAAGAAGCACTTCAGATACAGACTTGGCAGCAGTCAAGCAGCTACCACAGCTTGGAAAACCAGTATTAGAGCAGTTCTTAGAGGTTCATTTAGATGAGGTTAAGGTATATTCCCCATCTGATCTCTCTCTCTCTCAGCAGATACTATGTACAAACAATTATGTAAAACAAGAACTGGAGTACTTGTGGCACCTTAGAGACTAACAAATTTATTAGAGCATAAGCTTTCGTGGGCTACAGCCCACTTCTTCGGATGCATATGGGCTGTAGCCCATGAAAGTTTATGCTCTAATAAATTTGTTAGTCTCTAAGGTGCCACAAGTACTCCTGTTCTTGTTGCGGATACAGACCAACACGGCTGCTACTCTGAAACCTGTAATTATGTAAAAGTAAATGGTAAATATGGGGACAGAATGAGGAAGCCTGGAAATTCTCCTGATGACTGCATAGACACAGCTGTCCCCATCTTTTACTTCAAGATTAAACCAATACCAAAAAGTAATCTTTCAAGGAAATCTTTTTAGGATCCCACTTAAGCCTACGTATACAATTACATAAATGATTTTATTATTTAATTAAGGCTTTTGACAGTCCTACACGACATACTCATAAACAAACTAGGGAAATGCGGTCTAGATGACATTACTATAAAGGTGAAAACAACTGGTTGAAAGACCATACTCAAAGAGTAATTATCACTGGTTCAGTGTCAAATTGGGAGGGCGTATCAAGTGGGGACACACAGGGGTCAGTCCTGGGTACAGTACTATTCAATATTTTCATTAAATTATGTGGATAATGGAATGGGGAGTACGCAGATACAATTTTAAAATTTACAGAGGACACCAAGCTAGGGAGGGTGGCAAGCACTTTGAAGGACAGGATTAAAATTCAAAATTACTATGACAAATTGGAGAACTGGTCTCAATTCAACAAGATGAAATTCAATAAAGATAAGTGCAAAGTACTCCACTTAGGAAAAATCAAATGCACAACTACACAATGGGGAATAACTGGCTAGGTGACAGTACTGCTGAAAAGGATCTGGGGGTTATAGTGGAACACAGATTGAATACAAGTCAACAATGTGATGCAGTGGCGAAAAAGACTAGAGGTAATTGTCCTGTTCTGTTCAGCACTGGTGAGGCCTCAGTTGGAGCATCATATCCAATTCTGGGCACCACACTTCATGGAAAATGAGAATAAACTGGAGGGAGTCCAGAGGAAAGCAAAAAAAATTATAAAACCTTTAGAAAACCTGACCTATGAGGAAGGATTAAAAAAACTGGGCATGTTTAGTCGTGAGACAAGAAGACTGAAAGGGGGATCTGATAACAGTCTTCAAATATGTTAAGGACTGTTATAAAGAGAATGGTGATCAATTATTCTCCATGTTCACTGAAAGTAGAAGTATGTGTAGTATGGGTTTAACCTGCAACAAGGGAGATTTAGGTTAGATATTAGGAAAAACTTTAACTATATGGATAATTAAGCTCTGGAATAGGCTTCCAAGGGAGGTTCTGAAATCCTCATCATTGGTGGTTTTTAAGAACATATTGGATAATCACCTGGCAGGGATGGTCTACGTGTACTTGATCCTGACTCAGGGCACAGAGTTGGACTTCATGACTTCTTGAGGTCCCTTCCAGCCCTACATTTCTATGATACCATGATTTAAGAAAATTATTTTAGGAATAAATGGTCTACTTTAGGATTAATATAGAATAAAAATGAAATGACTGAATACATTTTTCCACTCTTCTATTTCTTTGAAAATATTTTACAAATTCTTTAAAAAAAAAGGATGGAGACATTCCCCAAACATATCACCAAAGATGCTTTGTCCATCTGGTATGGAAATGCCTACCTGATCATAGCAAGATTTCCTACAGAGCCTAAGTCACTTAAGACACTCTGAACAGAGATTGCTGCCCCCTTTGGGACTTATTCTCCCAATGCCACTTCCAGCCTTGAAGACTTACAAAAAGGTTACACCACCACCAAGAAACCAGATGCAGGGAGATTAAAATATTGAAATCCCTGTCAGGACATATTTCCTTCAGAAGCTAACAGTGTCCCTGTACCAATCATGAGAGAACTACAGGGGCAATTCTATGGACCACTATTAGGTGGATTACAGATAGATTTAACAGAGTTCAATTTACTTATTTTACAATTTTGATGGAGAATATTGGTTTATTTTAAGCACTTTTTCTGATTTTTATAGATTTAA
The DNA here is from genome assembly GCF_013100865.1 of Trachemys scripta elegans. NCBI lineage: Eukaryota > Metazoa > Chordata > Testudines > Emydidae > Trachemys > Trachemys scripta. The sequence goes on from NC_048301.1 coordinate 48,807,802, forward strand.
ATGTTCACAGTTGTGCAAAATGATGAGTTATAAGCTTTTTCCCTATTTTTACAGCTTCGGGAAATTATGGAGGGTGTCAGATAATAGTGGAGTCAGATAATATTTATTTAATGACAGTACCCATTGAGAGTCAAAAAGTTAAAGCTTTATAATCATTAAAACACAAACGGTCAACATCACATGTCAACAGATACAATATAAATATCCTTAAATCAAACTCTAATAAGTTCTCAAGCAGCATTTTTCTTAGTCTGCCTAATGATACATTTTGATTATCATTAATGGAAATTGTTTTCTCGTTGGTGTGAGTGTACAGTGAAATCAACATTTACCAATAAAAACCTAATCCTTCCAAGCCTAATCATAGAATTGTCTCTGTTACCTACCCCAGAACTCCTGAGGTTCTGAACCCTCAAATTGGGGATATAAACATCCAAACCACAGGTTTCTAATTTTATATTTTAACTAAACTAAATAAGAATGAATAAAAATACATATAAACAAATCATATGAGAGAAAAGTCATATCAAATCATGCAGTTATTAATCCATATTAAATGAACAAACAGTTCTTTATAAGATTTATCTAAAAATTTAGAAAGTCAGCAATCTTGTTTAGTTATCAGCCCCAAAAGCAACAGGGTATTATCAACCTTACTACCAAAGGTAGTTGTTCAAGGAAATCTAATTAGAATCCTGCTTAAGCATACATATACAGTGGGCACACAAAATATTTCTTCCATTTTATATTTTGGGAGATATTTCTCATATAGATATATAATTGGTAATACTGCTGACAATGGCAGAAATAGTCAAAAAGGAAGAAACATTTTAAGTTCACCTCCTAGTATATGCATTTTTGATGATACTATTAGACTATATTAACTTCAGTATCAGTACAAGTATAAAGCTTTGCAGTAGAAATCAAAATTCCTGGTTCCTTGGGCAAGTCATTTAACTTTTCTAAGCTTCAGCTTATTAACCTGTAAAATGAATATACTAATACATTTATTTTGGGGATATTGAGAATCTTAATTTGTTGCCTATAAAGTATCAGCTTGATTTTAAATTGAAATGGTGTATAAAATATCACTTAAAATTCCAGAAGAAGGTCCATGGCTAACAATTCTGCATGTCAGGCACAATAGGTTTGTTCATGAGATGCAGTTCTCTCAGGGGCCAGTCCAAGACTGACATGAACTCCCGCAGGAACTATGAACCATTACAAGCCATAATACCTTCCTCTCCAGGTGCAAGGCTCGCTTCTTTGATCTTGCTTTCCTTATTACAGACACACAGCACAAGGCATGTATGGTAATAAAATATCCTACCAGGACAAATTGTACAAATAATTTTCCCTATGGAGAGAAGATAAGAGAGTGAACAAACCACAAGTGATAGATGTTAATCATGTCATTCGTGGAAGACACTCAGATACTACTATGGTGACGGCAGTATAAATAAATACAATAGAATAGAATAGACTGCTAAATTGGGGGCAAAAATAGTAAATGTATACCTGACTATCCAATGAGAGGCAATAAGTAATCAATTCCTTGAGAGTCAGCTGCCTGGTGTAAAACATCCTATGATTATCCATAGCAAATAGGATGTCAGTGTTCTCTGTTTCCTTTTTTAAATAATTTAAAATATGGATTCAACTCCACCCCTATAGTTTTCCATGTTTACATTTCATCACCAAATCCTAAACAGTCATCGAATAAACAGGAACCCAAACAGCCTTACCAAGCCAGCATGGTTGGGTGTGTTTGAATTGTCCTGGAGCACAGCAATCAATACCACCCACAGAATATAAATCTCAGCTACCCTACAAAATTACAGACCAATTCCAATTCCAGAAGATGCTATTGAGAGACAGAGAATTAACTGTTGAGTTATTGATTTGCTGAGGAGGGATGCTCAGTCAGAGCCTGATCCACAGCCCACTAATGTCAATAGGAGTCTTTCCATTAACTTTAATATGCTTTGAATCAAGTCCTCAGAGAGGAACAATTGCACAGAATGAGGAAAGGGTGGGCAATGGAAAGGCACAGACCAAAAAGTCAAGAAAAAGCAATATTTAAAAGTCATCTATAAATTTGCATACAAAATTTCTTCACCTTAAGCAACACAGTATGTGCTGAATGTCTGCATTAGCCTCACTACTATGAGCATTGTATTATGGGACAGTCTGTGAAAGATTACCTGTAAAATTGCTCAGCTCCCTGTTGTGCCTGTAGAACTATGTATTTGTATCAACCCATGATTACACTTACATGTGCAAATAGGGTGATTGCTTTCATAAGCAGATACAGTACAATACAGATATATGGTTGCAAATACAAGGTTTTTGTGGACGCATCATGCCCACAGCTATGAAGTTGGTCCCGTAAATTAGAAACTATATTAGCTTTTTCAATTTACCATTAGTGTGCTGAGGGCCCATTGCTAAACTGAGGAACCATCTCCATATTTTCCTTTAATCTTTAGTCTTTAATCTCCTGAGATTTTTGCTTTATTATTTTTATACCTTTTTATAGAGAAAATCTATGTATATCTCAACAGAAAAAAATCATTTCAAAATGAGTTCCCATTTAGTTTAATAAAATAAATGCATTCCAAAGGCACTGATCTGCTGGCATAATAAATTTTCACTGTAAAAGATAATGTTGATGGAGGAGAACATTGTCACAGAAGAAAGGTCTCCTGCTGCTAGATAAATAGTACAGCAAAGAGAAGAAATTTATTTTCAAAGCCAGAGACATTAGTCTCCACTAGATATAAAGTAATTGCAATAAAGTTAAGTCAATCATTTGGTATGAGAGAGACAATCATTTTTGCCAACGGATGCTGGTGCAACAGAACACCATAGATATAAGCTCATGATACTCTTATTGAATGTTTGTCTTTTTGGGGGGTTAAGGACTGATCTTTTTCTGTGTTTCAGCTACTCAGTGAACAGTTTATTCATTTCAAAAGCAAACTAGCTTTATAAATAAACTGTTTTGTGACTAGCTTATTTTTAAAAATTAAGCCAATCAGGAAATAACAGATGTGTGTGGTATCTGTTCCCCATTTTAGACTTTGACAGTTTACTATAGTTGTGACGTTCTCCTCTGATATTATCTGGACCAGTGATGTGCTAGGTCACTCCAAACCTTGACTCTGGGAGCCAGCCTTACCCTGCTCTTCTGTGAGGGCCCCCTCTCCTGGGCTGTTCACACACAGCCTCTAGCACGTAAGCTGCTCCTTGGATTGTGCAACTGAATGACACTAGCCAATATCTCTAGTCCCAGATGCAACTCTAGGAACTTCCATCTTGCAGTGTCCAGTTATGCCCACTGAATGCTGCAAGCTCATATGAGTTTGACAATTTAACAAAGGAATTGATATGTACCAGGCTTGTTATCCCAAGGGGGAGTCTCTGGAACACTTCATACCAAATGCACTGCTTCAGGTAGAATAAACAAACAGATTTATTAACTACAAAGATAAATTTTAAGTGATTATAAGTCAAAGCATAACAAGTCAGATTCGGTCAAATGAAAGAAAAGCAAAACGCATTCTAAGCTGATCTTAACACTTTCAATGCCTTTACAAACTTAGATGCGTCTCACCACAGGCTGGCTGGTTGCTCTTCAGCCAGGCTCTCCCCTTTGATCAGCGCTTCAGTCGCTTGCTGTGATGTCTGTAGATGTAGGTGGAAGAGAGAGGAAGAACATGGCAAACTTCTCTCCCTTTTATCATGTCCTTTCTTCCCTCTTGGCTTTGCCCCCGCACTTCAGAGTCAGGTGAGCATTACTTCATCACAGTCCCAAACTGACCAAAGGAAGGAGGGTGACTCACTCGAGAGTCCCACAGATCCTTTGTTGTTGCCTAGGCCAGTTCCTTTGTTCCTATGAGGCTGGGCTGGGTTCGTCCCATACATGCCCTCATGAGGTGTGAACTGCCCCTCTGTTTTTGGAGTTTTTTTGCCTGGGCTTGCTTTAAGCTATGAGGATACATTTTCAGCCTCATAAATATATACATGAAATTATAATCTATAACATTACTGTAACAACAATTACTATAACATCACTATAACAACAATGCTCAGTGCATCATGAGCCTTCCGAAGACACCCAACATGACAAACTTTGCATTGGATACCACAGAATAATTTTATAAGGATGAACATAGGGGTGCAGGGTGTTCCCATGAGGTACAAAACGTCACAATAGCGTTCTCTTTACATTGTTTAAAGGTTTAAAGAAAATTCCGTGATGTATATCTGACGCCTGCATTCTTGATCAGTGTATCAGATATTTGGGCTATTTTTCACTGTCATTCTGATCAAGAATATAGAGAGAACTTTATGGAAGAGTTGAAAAAGCCAGTGCCAGGTAATTTGGTTGCCTGGCCTCCGTTTTTGTATTCAGAAGAAACCTCAACAATCTTTTAAAGATCTGGGATATTTATTTTAAAAAAATTTTTTGGTTTCATTTTGAAAAATCTGCTTTTCATGAGCTTGGATTTACTTGCTTCCTTTTTTGTTCTTCTCCGCCATGTCAATCCTCATTTTTGTGAGCTTCAAATACAGTCTCAGGGCTCTAGAAAAACTCAGTCCATGTTGTCACACTGGGCTTGCCAATATTCAAACAATTTGGCAATCACACATAAAAACTTCTCTCACTATATTCAGATGGATAGCACTCATGGGAATAACTCGTGAAAGCTGTATCTGTAGTCTGTGCATGCCAAACTTCTAAAAAGCATGGTAAATTTAATCTTCTTGGTTTTGTTTCATCTATGATGATGATAATGATAGTATTCTCTGCCCCATGCCCTTTAGGGATATCTATCTATAATTTGTATTTTCTTGATAATTATGTACCCCGCATTGTGGATGGGTCTGAAGGGGTTATAGGTCATGGTCCATGACTTTTTATTTCTTTCGTTAAGCACAACTCTATTGGTGCCTTTTCCTCCACCTCCTTCCAGTTGGAATTAAGAGTTTTGTCTGGTTTTGTTTAAGAGATGTAGGCTAAATTTCTAATGTTGCTAAGGAAGATGTCCCTAGGCATAGGCCACTGAGGGCCTAGAAGAAAGGACTGAGACCTTAAATTTGACTCAGTATTCCATAGGAAGCCAGACAGAGGACAGGTTTGATGTGTGATCACAGTAATATTTTTTAGCAAACAGCTGATGTGCTCACGATAGCTCTGCTAGCAAAATGAGTATTCCTCTTTAGTAAATATTTAAGCACATGCTTAAATCCATCTCTCTTCAGCAAAGCACTTAAGCACAGGGGGACTTACGGTATGTCTACACAGCAAAGAAAAACCTGCGGCTGGCTTATGCCAACCGACTTGGGTTCGGGCTGCTGGGTTGTTTCATTGCTGTGTAGGTTTGGAGGCTAAGGATGGAACCTGGGCTCTAGGATCCTGTAAGGTGGGAGCATCCCAGAGCTCAGGCTCCAGCCCGAGCCCGAAATTCTACACAGCAATGAAAAAGCTCTGTAACCCGAGCTCTGGCACAGGCCAGCCACGGGTTTTTCTTTGCTGTGTAGACACACCCTCAGTGACCCAAGAGGCAAAATATCATGCAAGATATATGGTGTGTCTATAAAAGTCAGGGGGAAGAAAACTGAGCAAAGCAACAAAAAGAAAATGTCACATGGAATTGCCCTCATTGAACTGAGAGCATATACTGAAGATGCAAGACTGAATGAAGATGGCTTCAGTCTTTGAACAAGCAGACCTCATGAGGCTCTATACAGCTAGACTAGAACAGCTGGGGGTGACACTGGGCGCATTCACAGCACTGAACTAAAATCCAGTATCCTTTCATACATTCCAGATCTCCAAGCACACAAAGGAAGACATGAAGTGATCCTTGCCTTCAACCAGGATATTGGACGTGACCTCCAAAAAGAACGCAAGGAAGACTGTGAAGCAGCAGCACCTTACCAGTCCCAAAACAGAAAACATTATCTGAACAGACGTTTCAAATGAAAACACAATTTACTGGATCATTTGACCCCAGATGCCAAGCAAATCTGTGCCTGATTCACTAGTGGCACTGATGTCCATGATACTGGATGGGCCAAACATTAACAACTCAGCCAGAACAAGTTTCCATTCATCCATCTACCCTTATTTTGGCACAATTGTTGCAGTACAACAGCAATGTCCATTGCCATGAAGGAATAGTTTCTCAACAAAGCTTGAGAAACTCCTTTACCAGTCTATGTTGGTTTGACGCTTTATGCACAGACATGAAAAGTGACCTAGTAGATACCTTCTTTAAACTTGGATTGTCCATTTCCTATTACAGAGCGTTAGCCATCTCTACATACATGGGAAACAGTACATGCCAACACTTGGAGGATGAGAATGTAGTCTGTCCTCTAAAGCTTTGGGATGGTCTGTTCACTTCTGCAGCCATAAACAACACAAACCATAATCCCAGCTCCACCACGGCAACAGACTCCTTTCACGGAGCCAGGATATCAATTTTTCAGCATGCCAGTACTCAAGTGGAGGGGTTTGTCCACGGAATTCCCACCCTGGACTGCGACACTACAGCACCACTGAAGAAGACTATATCCTCACTTCTAGAGTCTTACACAATTGTCCCACCACTGATCTTGAAAAAAAACCAATGCTTCCATTTCTGCCACAAATAATGAAATCAAGACTGACTGTCAACTGATTGCCCAAGCCCTACAAGAAGAATGCCAGTGGCTTGAACAAGTAAGGTAATCAACAAATCTTGATACCTTCAACAGAGATCAAGACATTTCCTGGGCAGATTACTAGGCCAGCAAGCAGCCAGTGGCAGACTTCATCCCAGACATTCACTGCACTTCTTCCCATCTCCTTCCCAGAGGATTCCAAGTCTGTGGCACTAATTCATCACACCATGGATGTGAAAAGGAATGCTGTACACCACCTAAACCCATGCCAACTGTCAGTGATCACTATGGATCACCCTCTTGTCACCATAACCAAACAAACAGACATAGTGGATCTGGCCTGCTGGATACGGAGAGGACAAATCTGTCACCATGCTGGGTGGTCTTCATCTGGAAATGGCAAGTCTAAAGTTGACTGGAGACTGGCTTAGATAGTGGATGGATGGAAGCCCTTATTCAGGCCAAAGTGGCCTCCCCAGGAAAGGCTGAGTCCTTGAAAGTGTCTCATGTCACACATACTAGTTGTGCCCACCAAATAACTGCCAGCAGTTTGTACATCTTTCTCCGAAATGCAAACACACAGTATACCCAAAATCTCATGGGAGATGAGGCCCCCACAGTGTATGATCAATGATGTGACAAGTGAAAACTAGAAAACTCACTGTTCCACTTCTGGGAAATCACACTTCCTCTGGAGCTTCCTGTATTGACCTATGTGCTGTCAATCCACCAGGCAAACTTTGCTCTCTATACTGATTGCCTTGGAAAGCTGTCACCTTGGTTCCTCGCACTAGCTCATACTAATTAATCTCATTAGGTGCCTGTTCAACCCCAAGACTTGGTAAGCCTTCACACAGTGCATCCACGCAGCTAAACAGCTCCTAAATGGGAACTTCACTGTTTATGAGACACAGAACGTTTTCTCTGCAATAGCACTTGACCAAGGGAGCCCCTGGAAGGCATTGGAAGATGCAATCCCTGCTTTCATGGGTTTGTCTGATGTAGCATAGTCTATAGATGGTGGAACAATGTCTCTGTTAGAGTGTTTTTTTGTGCTTCTGTACGACAGGACAATTGGCACAAACAGTGCTGGTGAGATCCATAAGACTATGGAATCCCTCCCACAGCTACTTTAGTTCAATACATTAGGCAAACTACAAACCAAGAAGGACATTCCTGGGGTCATGCCTTGATACCTGCTCCTGAGCGCCCTCACTCAAGGAATGAGGATGGGTTCAGGGCACTGATGGACAACCCTCCCAGAAGCAAGTGATTATTGTCACGATCTCCTAAGATATGGCTGCAAAAGGGGGTGCCAGGCAAGGTGTCAAGGCAGCACCGGGTTGCACGGCCCTGTGCCACTGCAGTGGGGAATGAGATGTTTCAATAAATTGAAGACAGACAGACTTTCTTGTTTCTTAGTTTGTTTTAGGCTGCATGTTTATGTAAGCTGTCTTTTCAATCTTTTTGAGACAGCAATATCCTGCTATGTATAGATCAATCTAAAATATCGCTATAAAAAAAAGAAATGTAACTTTCCATTCATGAACAGAAACTTGTAAGCTTATTGTGTTATTTTTCTATATAATTAATATTTTAGTAAATACTCCCTGATGACGTGCTACAGAGTGTATTAATTCTTAATATTTTTGTATAAATCTCAAGCTATCACAATTCATTACTTTAGTTTTTAGAACACATAAGACAATAGGCATATATAAATATCCAAAAATAAAAACCCACCGGAATAGTTTAATATCATAAGCAGTTAGTATCAGAAAAACCATCAATAAAAATAATGCATTCAGAATTTAAAATGGCTGACAGAGCCAATATGGCATGAGTTGGCTATGGTCCCATAGCAGAAAATCTTTATTAGGTCATGCCCTAAGATTCTGCTAAATTTCATGCTTTTATCAAAACCCAGAATTCTTTCAAAAATCTGATTGGCTACCAGTAAACCTAGCAGAATACTAGTACACTTTGCATCTGTTTTATTTTATGCAAATAAGGCTTGACACATTCACACCTGTTTCATTTGGAGGAAGAGAAGAGAAACACTATTGCAGCCTGTTCCCACAACAGCAGTAGCAGCACAAGCACAAGTATGGAATCTGAGGAAGCAGGCCAGGAAATGTTTGCTGTAAATACGTTTTCACTGTGTTGGGTTTTTTTAACCTCAAAAATAACTAAAATAAATTTACAGCAAATTTTTCCAGTTCAATTTTAGTATATGTGCTGCCGTGTTGGCTCATGTTCTTGTTTTCTCCTGGCTTTCCTATTTCTTTTATGATTGTTTATTCCTTTCACACACTGTAATCCCTTTACACATTGGCTGCTTCTGTTACCCAGTAAAACAACAAGAATCCATGTAAATCCTACTACTTGCATTAAATAAGGAACGAAAGAATAGAAAACAGAGAAAGAATCAAGCGTATGTCCATTCATCCATATTCAGCCAAAGAAGAACCTACAAGAACACTTATGCCAGGGGAGTCACTGAATTCAGCTGAAGGTAGGAATATTCTGACTTCCTGGCTCCTTTCTTCCACCTTTGAGGTAGCAGTACATCCTCAAAGCTATGCTTAGTTCTAGACTGCAAGAAATGTAATTATTTCCCTTGTCATACCTACATACTGATTAGGAACGGTTTGGCTAGTTCTTTGTGGGCAGATAAGACCTTTCAAAGCCATTATTAGCATTTTAATGTGAGTGAAAGGCAGTTTTCTAAAGATATAAACATCAGGGCCCTGATCCAAAGCCCAGTAAAATCAATGTCAAGGCTCCTACTGATTTCAGTGGGTTTTGGATTAGACTCTAGAGATGTGATACTCAATTAGATCTACCGATGGGCCAATTTGAGAATTTTATGACAAGAGGTGTGCCATTTGTACAGAAGGCTGACAAAATAAAATTTTAAAAAATAACGTTCGTTGCCAATAAAGACTTTAATTGCAATGTAAGTATTAGTGTTTCTATCTTTTATATAAATCAACGTTATTACCTGTGTTTGTGTTAATCTCTAATAGGAGAGGTGACATCGATGACCTCTGGCAAGCTTTGTAAGAGGTCAAGGCAAGGCGTATGCACTGGTGAAGATGCTAATCTGCCAGGCAATTGCAGTGTTGTTTTTTTTATAATATTCATTGTAGAAAACCCAGATTTGCAGAGGTACATTGATCTGAATGTTAAGAGATAGATGGCTAGATTCTGGCTATTTTGAAACTGGTCAGCATATTGAGTCCAGAATTCAAAGTCCCACTTCTCTGAATTTTGCCTTCAAAATATCTGAGTTCTGGAGCGTTAAAATTTCTAATTGAAAGGCACCTTCATAAACTGAATCAAGCATAAATGTCATAAATTAAAATTACCCAGCAAAAATTGTTGTGCAGCAACAGGTCACTTATTCACTAAAACATCTTGTAAAAGGGCTTTAAAAAGATGATGTTGCAAGCAAGAAGTTGAGTGTAGGTAGTTCACTAATCTCATCACAATACCCATTGCTTTTTTCAAATCCCCAGACAACTTATTGCACAGGACAGTCTGGTGAATGATGCAGTGAAGTGTATTTAATGACGAGAGTATTGCTGCCAAACGTGAAGCAAAGCCCTTCACTTTCCCTGTCAGAGCGGGACCTTGGTCTGTAACAAGCAAGTTTACTTTCTGCAGATCTAAACCTTTTACCCAAATGATGTCTCCTATGGTGTAGGTTTCTAATAGTATTAAGCACAACCAATTCTTCTTTGGAAATATCATCAACATAAAATCTAACAAACAACATTAACTAGGCAGTGTTACTTAAATCACTTGATTTGTCCACTGCAATAGACATGTTTGGCATTTTTTTAAATTGGAAACAGTGCTGACAAACAATCCTCTTAAAATATCTCCAATCTTCGCACTGCCATGGAATCAGACAGGGGAACTTGCTTCACATGGTTCACAATGTCATCTTTGTTTTTATCACTGGCAAAAAGCTCCTCCAGCATTTCCAACGTGCATGCCTTTACAAGCTCAGGATCCAGGAAAGGCTTTTTCTTTTTTCCTAGTACCAACATTATTTGAAGAGAAGCAGCTGTTGCTTTTTCCTGTTCAGTCGCTGATGTTGTGAGAATGACATTTGAAGTGTGTGATATGAACATTTCAGGTTTTCAATTTTGTCATGTCATGCTGACAGGAGGATAGGCCACATTGAATCAAAGCACAAGAACTTCAATGTGGCACCTCACGTTGATGACCTTACAGACAGACACAGAGGTTTTGCATTTAAATGAAATGGCATAATAAAAAGAGAATCCACTGTCCAGTTTGGGTTAAAAGCTCTGTTTTCGCTGTCAACTTTGCGACGGTTACTCCCACTCGCATTCATTTTTGGGTCCATTTCCATCACTAATGAAAAAATGGATGGCATCCTAGCTCAATTTTAGCCAATGCTATCACGAAAATGTAAGATCCAGTAAGTAGTGCTTAATTTGTTCAGAAGCTTGCTGGAGCTGAGCCCCGGCACCTCTTTCATTATAAATTAAGCACTGCCAGTAAGTTACTTAGTAAGGAATTCATAGGCAAGTGATAGGCAGCATATCACTGTTCATGAATTTAATTATAAACACTTTTTAAGGTGAGCTGGCGGGCCACAGAGGAAGTCTTGGCAGGCCACATTTGGCTCACGGGCTGCCTATTGAGTATCACTGCTTTAGAGGAACTAAGCTTGTTGGTCCTCTGGGGTAGTTCTACACAAGAATAAAAGACCCGCGGCTGGCCCAGGTCAGCTGACTCGGGCTCCCAGGACTCAAGCTATGCAACCTACCCTCCACCCTCACAGGGTCCCAGAACTTGGACTCCAACCCGAGTCCAAATGCCTGCACAGTGATTTTTCATCCTGGAGCCCAAGTCAGCGGACCCAAGACAGCAACTGTTTTTTTATCCCTGTGTAGACATAATCCATCTTTCTGAGACTAAGGATAACAATTTTAATATCATAGTCAATATAAATAAAAAACAGTTATTAACCTTCCGTAACTGCTGTTCTTCGAGATGTGTTGCTCATATCCATTCCACATTAGGTGTGAGCACGCCACATGCACCATTGCCGAAGAGTTTTCCCTTAGTGGACCTAAGGCTCTAGCACCCTCTCTGCCACGTGCTCATGCACTGGTATAAGGGGTGCCGCTGGTCACACACCCTCTCAGTTGCTTCTTGCAGTTCAACTCTGACAGAGGGGTACAGAGGTGAGTCATGGAATGGACATGAGCAACACATGTTTCGAAGAACAACTGTTATGGAAGGTTGGTAACTGTTTTTTCTTCTTCGAGTGCTTGCTCATGTCCATTCCACATTAGGTAACTCACAAGTAGTACCTCAGGAGGTGGCCTCGGAGTTCATGAACATGCTGACTGCAACACTGCTCTGCCAAACTTGGCGTCATCCCGAGCCTGTTGGGTGATGGCGTCTGTCTGCTCTGAGAATAATGAGGAGCCTTCAAAGGGGAGGTCCTGGATGGATTGCTGGACCTCATGAGGAAGTCCCAAGGATTGGAGACAAGAGCATCATCTCATGGTGACAGCAAAGGCCATTGTCCTGGCTGCCACATTGGCTGCATCCAGAGCAGCATGAAGAGCGGTCCTAGCCACATTCTTACCCTCTTCCAAGAGGACAGAAAATTCCTGCCTTGAGTCCTGAGGCAGAGAGTCCTTAAATTTTGCTAAGGAGTCCCATAGATTGTAGTCGTATCTCCCCAGTAAGGCTTTCTGGTTAGAGATACGCAGCTGTAGGCTATCCATTGAATAAGCTTTCCTCCCAAACCAGTGCAGTTTTTTCACATCCTTTTGTTTGGGGGGGTAGTCAGGGCTGGTGCAAGGAAGTTTCACACCCTAGGCGAAACTTCCACCTTGCGTCGTCCCCCACCCTAGTCCTGCGGCAGCTCCCGGCCCCCGCACCCCCCTCGCAGCAGCTTCCCCCTCCCCCGGGGAGCCGTGGGGCAGCTCCTCACCCCAGCTCACCTCTGCTCCGCCTCCTCCCCGAGCACGCCGCCCCCGCTCTAATTCTCCTCCCCTCCCAGGCTTGCAGTGCAAAACAGCTGATTGGCGCTGCAAGCCTGGGAGGCGGGAGAAGTGGAGCGGCGACCGCGCACTCGGGGAGGGGGCATAGGAACGCTGTTAAAAAAAAAATAAAAAAAATTGGGGGCACTGCTTTTTGGCACCCCACGCAACCTCCTAGTTTGCCTTAATGGTAGCACCGGCCCTGGGGGTAGTACTTATCTGGCCCTGCCTTTCCCTCTTGTTGGCTGCTGACACAACAAGGGATCCTGGGGGAGGGTGGGAATACAAGTACTCATACCCACTTGTTGACACAGAATATTTCTTTTCTTCCCTCTTTGAGGTGGGGGGCAGACAAGGAGTTTGCCACAGGGTCTTGACTGGACCATTACAGCCTCATTAATGGCTAAAGACACTTTGGAGGGAACTGCTGCAGCCAGAATGTCAATAAGGCTGTGGGATGATTCCTTAAGCTCCTCAATCTCCAGCCCCAGGTTAGCTACTATCCGATTCAGAACATCCTGATGGGCCCTGAAATCATCCTGTGGAAGCGAGCTACTCAGCCCCAAGATGGCCTCATCTCAGGAGGAGGAAGAGAAGGAGGAGGCGTCTTGCACCAGAAGAGGGACTCCTTCCTCTTCCTCAACCACAATGACATCCGCAGGAACCACAACTTGAACATCGGTATTGGTAAAGGAATCATGGTCCGGTGCCAAGTGGGAAAAGACGGTAGCCCGCCTCTCAAAAACCACTGAGTATGATCGATGAGAGGGAGGACCCGGTACCAGGGGAAAAACCCCAGGGTTCCAGTATAGCCAGTGCATAGGCCACTGACCTGTTGGCCAGGTGCTGGTGGGGGATCTTCACAAAGGTCCGATGGTGCATAAGCTGCGCACCAGTGGTGGCCCTTAGGCTGAACGTAGGGTTTCCCTTTGGGCTCAGAAGAAGAGTCCTCCCTCAGTGACCACAGTGGAGCAGTAGCCTTCTCTGCCTCTATTTGGTGCTGGGAGTCCAGGGACCAATGGAGGACCGGAGATGGTTGTGACAGGAGCAGCTTGCCCCTAGAAAGTCTGGGGGGCCTGGTGCAGGGAAGGAGCTCGAAGCTCCATGCTCCTTCCTACTCAAGGACATCATAGCCAGTGGCTGTCCCATCAGAGTCAGGGGAACCGGGAGTGAAAGTAAGTCTCTAGCCACTGCAAAGCCCTCCAGGGTTGATGGAACCACTGGACTGCTGGTGCCACAGTGCCTTATGGGTGTTGGGGTCCCATAGCAGACTCACTCTGAGTGGAGTCAACAGTGCCCCTATAGAACTGGGGGTGGAGGAGTTGGAGGAATGGCTCAACGCAGCTCGCCCTCTGCTGCTTTCCCCATGCTTGTCCTTCTTCTGCATCAGCAAGTGCCCTGTGTTGGTGCGTTACTTTTTGTGCTTCTTCCATGGCACTGGACATGGTGAACGGTGCTAGGAAGAGCACAGTGCTGGAGGAGTGCTTCGCACTGAGGTCAAAGTGCTTGGTGCAAAATCAGAGTGGGTTGGCTCTGAGACTGGCTTCCATTAGGATAGGCTTCAGTCTTATTTCTCTATCTTTTTTGTGTGAGGTCTAAAGTCCCAACAAATCTGGCACTTAGCCTCACATGAGTTACTCCCAAGCATTTCACTCACAGGCCTAGATCTGCTGCAAGAGGCACAAGGTTTGAAGCCCAGGGACTGGGGCATGCCCAGGCCCTGGGGTGAAGAGTCCCTCAATGATAGGGACTATCTATTTACACTAATTCTAACTACAATATCTATATACACTAAAACTGTACTTAAACTAACAAACTATGAATCAGAGTCCACTGAGAAGAAGCCTTGCTGAAGCAAGAAGGGTTGTTCCAGCAACCGTAACGAGAGGTAAGAAGGATCTGAGAGGGTGCCTGGCCAGCGGCGCCCCTTATACCGGTGCAAGAGCCAGCCCCACAAATACCACCAAGGGAAAAATCTCTGGCAACAGTGCACATGGCAGGCACACACCTAATGTGGAATGGACATGAGCAAGCACTCGAAGCAGAACCACAGATAAATGAAGTAAACAATTCTTTGTAACAGTACCTTTAAGTAATGAGCAGATTGTCTCTTTTTCTGACCTCAGGATAGACAAAGGCCTTACAGACCCTAATGATAAAATTAAGTACTCCGGTTTGCTTCCCCTCCACCTCCCCACCTACTTTATATAAAGATTCACTAATGACTCACGAAAAACTTTGGCATTCTAAACAATGCTATATATGTCTTATTTTCCATGGGTCATTTGTACATGTGCACGAAAAACCAGGTGCAGCCTGCAGGCTTTTGGCAAATTCTCATGGCAGCCCTCACTGCTGCAAAGTTTGTGCACGACTGACTTGGGGTACTGAACATGATACACCTATATGAAGTATTTAATACACAATCTCACCTTTTCTTAAAAAAGCACAAATATATGTGAATGAACAAACCTATGTGCAGCGAAGACTTGTCTGTAGTGTTCCATTTTTATACTTCAGTTTGGATAAAAACCAATAAAAAGGCACCTCACATCACTAAAGATACTACTGTTTTACTGTTCTAAAGAAAAGTAGCATCTTAGACACAAAGAAGTAAGTTAAGACAGCAAAACTTTCATCTGGGCTGACAATTTCTATATCAAGTTTCAGCACAAGAATTCGAAACAGGCAAGTCAAATTCTGGAAAAATAAAAAAGTCAGGGTTTATTATGGAAATGCTGGCAGAGCTTTCATTATAATGATACTTGGTGAGACTACTATATTTTAGAATTGTATATAGCACAGCAAGTATGAGGACTAAGTAAAATGTAAAAATGTCTCTGTAGTTTATAACATAAAGGGAGTTCTATGTGGTTCTATAAAATCTGACCGAAATAAAATGTGATTTGATAGGAAAAGAAACTCAGTGCTGTGGAGGAAGAATAGTCTGGAGATCTGCGTCCTGTTATTACACCAACTCTGCCTCAATTTTACCATCTATAAAATGGAGAAAGTACATGCACGTTATGTGGCTGAAGTCAAGCTTACAAAACAAACACTTTGAGATCCTCTAAAACTAATGGAAGATGCTGCAGAGACGCAAACTATTATAATGAGAAGCAGAACTGAACAGAATGCAACATTAAGAAATCAGCACTTGGCAATATATACTTAAGATCAAAAATGGAAAAAAAGTTATATCTTAAAAAGTATGAAAAATATTAACTTAGTTACGTCTCTCTGACCACCTAGCCATTGCCACACAGGGAATTGGATTACCCTAGTGTGACAGACCCAGACCAGTGGGGTACAGGAGTCTGGTAGAGGGCAAATATACTGGTCACTGGATGAGTAGTTTTTTGTTCCCTGGGTGACCAGAACAGGGGCTGCACTAGAGTAATCAGGAATCCGCTAGAACCAGTTAAGGCAGGCAGGCTAATTAGGACACCTGGAGCCAATTAAGAAGAAGCTGCTAGAATCAATTAAGGCAGGCTGATCAGGGCACCTGGGTTTTAAAAGGAGCTCACTTCAGTTTGTAGTGCCAGTGTGAGGAGCTGGGAGCAAGAGGCGCAAGGAACTGAGAGTGAGAGGGTATGCTGCTGAAGGACTGAGGAGTACAAGTGTTATCAGACACCAGGAGGAAGGTCCTGTGGTGAGAATAAGGAAGGTGTTTGGAGGAGGCCATGGGGAAATAGCCCAGGGAGTTGTAGCTGTCATGCAGCTGTTACAGGAGGCACACTATAGAGAGCTGCAGTCCACAGGGCCCTGGGCTGGAACCCGGAGTAGAGGGTGGGCCCGGGTTCCCCCCAAACCTCCCAATTGACCTGGACTGTGGGTTCTTCCAGAGGGGAAGGTCTCTGGGCTGTTCCCCAACCCACATGGTGAATCTCTGAGGCAAGAAAATCCGCCAATAAGCGCAGGACCCCCCAAGATAGAGGAGGAACTTTGTCACACTAGGTTGATGGAAAAACCTCTTTGTGACACTGGTAGACTAGGTGACAGCTCATGCCAAGGCCCCTAGGCCTCATTGAACACTCAAATGCATAGCTGGAAATGAGTCTGGCTCACCTGCATGGTAGCATTATCGAAACAGATATTAGAGTTATAACAATGTGTTTACTGTTTAGACTTTATGGAAGGCTTGTAGGATGCTGCATGTATCAATCCTACTTATAATAGCTGTATACCATGTTATAAGGTAATCTTTAAATGTTTGATCTGTAACTATAAAAATGTTTAAGACTGTAAATTCCCCCCAGTCATGGGAGAAGCCTTACCAAGTGTGCAATATTAGTTCACTCCAAGAGGTGTTATCTCCTGCCCAGGAAGGACTACTGAATCCAAATGGGCCATTGTGGAACAAAGACTTTGTTGATTGCTCCCCCCACCCAACCATGAAAAGGTGATATGCAGGCACTCTCATCCCATCAGCTTGGATTCTGAGGTGAGAGGGGATAAAAATCCCTGACAAGAATAACCTCGATCTTTTATGCTGTTTGGACTTTGAGGGGCAAGCATTCCTAAACATAAGCAAGAGATCCCCATGCTTCTTGGCATGGGTCAGCCTTAAAGGACATAGAGAGATGTTTATTACAGAAGCTTATATTAGCTTTTTAAATCTAAGGCTGTAACTCATTTGTGTAAGTTTCCTGTTTTAACCTTGTAAATAGCTCTTATTTCTTTCTTAGTTAATAACTCTTTAGTTAGTTTATTACAGAATTGACTACAGGTGTTGTCTTTGGGTTGAGATCTGAGTACAAGTGACCAGGGGTAAGTGTCTGGTTCTTTGGGACTGGGAGTAACTGAATACTGGGATGATTTTGGGAGTCAAGTGACCACCTATCACATAGACCTGTGTCGCAAGATAGACTGGAACGCCCATGGGACTGTCTGTGACTCCACTGTAAGACTGTTACGGTGTGTCTACACAGCAACTAGACACCTGCAGCTGGCCCATGCCAGCCGACTTGGGCTCACAGATATCAGGCTGCAGGGCTGTTTCACTGCTGTGTAGACTTCTGGGCTCAGGCTAGAGCCTGGGCTCTAGCACCCTGCAAGGTGGGAGGGTCACAGAGCTCAGGCTGAGCCAACAAATCTGCACAGCAAGGAAGCAGCCCTGTAGCCCGAGCTCCGCAAACCCGAGTTGGTTGGCACGGGCCAGCTGTGGGTTTTCATGTGCTGTGGAGACATATCCTCATAGTGCTTTAGGAGTTCTCAGTTGTTACTGGGTGGTGAAATCTAATTATAGAACATACAAACAGTTTGGGGTTTCTGCCTTGAGGTTGGCACTCACTGTCGTGAGCCATTCCAAACAGCATGACACCCTTCCATCAGTGTAGGAAGCATCTGCACTACAGTGCTACAGCAGCATAGCTGCACCACTGCAGCTGTACCACTATAGCCCCTGTAGCGTAGATATGGCTTTAGCTTGTTGCCCTTTGTCCTTTTTCTCCAGATTTACTTATTCCTTTATACACTACTTGAACCTCTCTTTTAAAATATTACAATTTGTAAGATTTGTTCTCCATGGGTGACTCATTTTTATTTATTTTAACCTTCATTTCTCCTTTCTGTCATCTTAATATTCTCTATTTGTCCCAATTTAGATTGTAAAATTTTCAGGGCAGGGACTGTATTTTTAATCTGTGTAAGAGACCATTAAGGGGGTGGTGGTGGTGGTGGTAGTAGTAGTAATAGTAATAAGAATCATTAGATTATAAAAATATTTTGCATTACATGCTCTGGGACCCTACAATACAAAACATACTATGGACTCCAGAGAATACATAAGAACAGACATACTGAGTCAGACCAAAGGTCCATCTAACCCAGCATCCTGCTTCCGACAGTGGCCAATGCCAGGTGACCCAGAGGGAATGAACTGAACAGGTAATCATCAAGTGATCCATCCCCTGTCATCCATTCCCAGCTTCTGGCAAACAGAGGCTAGGGACACCATCTCTATCCATCCCAGCTTATAACCATTGATAGCCCTATCCTCCATGAACTTATCTAGACTTTTTTGAACCCTGTTATAGCCTTGGCCTTCACAACATCCTCTGGCAAAGAGTTCCATGGGTAGACTGTGCGTTGTGTGAAAAAATACTTCCTTTTGTTTGTTTTAAACCTGCTGCCTATTAATTTCAGTTCGTGACCCCTAGTTCTTGTGTTATGAGGAGGAGTAAATAACATTTCCTTATTTACTTTCTCCACACCAGTCATGATTTTATAGACCTCTATCATATCTCCCTGCTTAATTCTCTCTTTTCCAAGCTGAAAAGTCCCAGTTTTATTAATCTCTCCTCATATGGCAGCCATTCCAAACCCCTAGTCAGTTTTGTTCCCCCTTTTCTGAAACTTTTCCAACTCCAATATACCTTTTTTGAAATGGGGCAACCACATCTGCATGCAGTATTCAAGATGTGGGCATACCATGGATTTAAATAAAGGCAATCTATCCCTTTCTTAATGATTCCTAACATTCTGGTCACTTTTTTGACTGCCGCTGCACATTGAGTGGATGTTTTCAGAGAACTATATACAATGACTCAAAGATCTCTTTCTTGAGTGGTAACAGCCAATTTAGACCCCATCATTTTATATGTATAGAATGCTATATTGCAGTTTGGCAGTGTTTTGGGAAAGCAGTTCACACCTTTTCATGTCCATCTTGCCATCAAGTACAATTCATATAACAAAACTGATATTTTCCCACCCTCTTATCTTTAACATAGCATTAGAATGAGTCTAGCAAGTCAGGCAGTCTTTCTGCGAGACATCACACACCCATATAACTAATTTAAAATTCTGTACTTTTTGTGTGGCTCAAATTTAGCAACCCACTAAGCATCTGACTGTCAGATACTATCTTTTTCACTTCTCTATTATTTTTTTAAATAAACACACACATACACCCAAGCAGGTCATCTTATGTTAACACAACTGTTTGCATCTCTTGCATGTAACAGATACATTAGAGACGGACCCAAACAACAAAGTTCAGATCTGGATTTAAACTTCTTCGAAGTCACAGATTTCATTTGGCCCTTCTCCTCTTTTCATAATAATACAATTGAAGGCCTTGGTAACACAGCTATTAGTAACTTTAACGTTGTACAAGTGTGATGGCACTGAAGGATTTTGAAGGGCCTATTATATATATATTACTTGTACTGTCCTGGAAAAGGTTGGGAACGAACTTAGCATTTCACTTGATGCTATGACAACACTGAAAGCAATGGATGCTTTAGTAACTAGAATCTAAGTTATGACTAACCAAAAATATTGCATGACTACTGTTATGTTAATGGAATGCACTGTAACGGCAATGTTTTGATCATCTCTCAACAAAACAATGACTGGTATTTATGTAAAAACAGACTTGAAATAATGTTATAACAGCAGAATGTCAACATGAATAGTAATTTGATAGGCAAAGGTCTGTTGCTTACTATACTGGAGTTTGCTTTGCTTTATTTTTTCCCCTACACTAAAACCATTGCTACTATAGCTATTACATTTCACAGTTATGTTGACTTGTTTATTTCTCAATATT
The DNA here is from genome assembly GCF_013100865.1 of Trachemys scripta elegans. Lineage (NCBI taxonomy): Eukaryota > Metazoa > Chordata > Testudines > Emydidae > Trachemys > Trachemys scripta. Next base: position 48,828,070 of record NC_048301.1, read on the forward strand.
TTTGTAAAGCACTGTCATGGGGTAGGTACAGGTCAAAAAAGGTGAGAAGAAGGGAAAGAACTGTATAGCAGACGGTTAGGTCCCTCGTTCATGACCCTATCAAATGTGGTAGTACAGCCTAGTGGCCAGTGTCAATAAAGCAGCCCTTCCTCCCAGAGCAGCGGGGTCCAATGGCCAGAGTCAATAAGCGGCCCTTCTACTCAAGGGAGCGTGATCCAGTGGCTGGAGTCCATAAGCAGCCCTTCCACCAGGGCAATATGATCTAATGGCCAGAGTTAATAAGTGGCCCTTCCACCGGGACAGCGTGGCCTACTGGCTGGAGTCAATAGAGTAGTCCACCCCGTGGAATTGTGTGGCCTATTGGTCAGATGGGGAAGTGGGGTGCCACTTACAGGGGTGTGGTGCCCAGGGTAGCGGGACTTGGGCCCTCCCTGCTCCTCCAAGTCCCAGCTCAGGGCCCTGGTGGTGGTGAGGGTGCTCACCACCAAATCAGCAGGGAGGATCCTGAAACACACTGACTGTTTCCTCAGCTCACTCCCCTGGGCTTCTTCCTACTCTTTCTCCCTCAGCAATGCTCCACGGTTCCCCCGGGTCTCTGAGGTCCTCAAGTGGCATAGCTCCTGCTGGTGCAGTCTCTTCTCTGGGCTCATCAGGCAGCCCAAAGTCCGTTTAGAACTCTGCGTGCCATAGGAAGCTCCCCAGAGAGCCTGCAGTCTGCGTCCTCCCCTTTCAGCAGCCTGCCCACACTGAGTTGGGCTGCTTCCTTTTATACTCTGCCTCCAGGCTGACCATGCCCAGCAGAGTTGGAGGGGTGGGCCTTCCTCAGCCTGCAAAGCAGAGTTAACCTTTTCAGAGCTGGTGCAGGGTAGGTACACCCTGTCACAAGCACTTTGTTACAATTTGTTCTGTAACAGTGGTTCCTAAACTTTTTTCTGCCAACGCCACCTTTGGCATCTGACTAAATGTCCCGGACCCCTTTCGTTTCCGGTACCACCAGAATGCTCCCACCAGCAAGGGAATGTCCCCGCCAGCATAACCTCTCATGCACCATGCATGAGAGATCACACTGTGCAGAGGACAACATTTTGAGAACAAAATGTAGTCCTCCATACAGCAAAAGTGCCGGAACACTGTTCTGGCCTTGGCTCAAAGGATGGACCCTCACATAACCCACGGCGGACCCCTCGGGGTCTGGGAATCACTGTTCTATAAAATTATATATTATATAAAAGAAGTCTGGCATTACTCAGGAGTTTTACAAATAAATTCACTAGTAATAATAATAATTATTTTATTATGATAGCACCTAGGAGCCCCAGTCATGGTCCAGGATCCCACTGTGCTAGGCACTGTACAAACGAACACCAGAAAGACAGTCCCTACCCCAAAAATCTTACAATCTAATGAAGAAAGAAGAGACATCAGAAAGATGCAGACAGACAGGAATGCTTGGTAATTGGCTACTCTGAACCGTGGCATGGCAGAGCAGTAGCTTTTTCATCCCATAAGACCCAGTCATTTTTGTTCTTTATCAGATTGTGTAGAATGGAACCAATGTTATCTGTTACATTCACGGACTGCCTCCAGTACTTTTGTCCACCTGTTTACATATAAGCGGTACAGTAGTTGGGGTTTGTCACACCAAATATGCAGGAACTAGAAGAGGATCATTGATGGTCAAGGTAAATTTTGCCCTGAGGAGATGTGTGAAGGATGTCCAACAAAGAGTGTTGGGTCTCCTGTATCTCCTCCAATGCAATATGTAGTTTCTCTCTCCTAGGCACCTCATAAGGTGCTGAAAGGCCTTGAATCAGCTACATAAGAAGATGGAGGAGCCATGACAGCCTCATCTGATGAAGAGGAAGATTTGTGTGAAGGCTCCTTTACTCAGGTGGCTCTTTTGCCCCTGTAATGTCTGCTGTGTAGAAAGACTAGAGGGCAGCAGTTGTGACTCTTGAGCTGCCCTCTTATGAGATGGACCCTGTAGAACAGGTCACCATAAGTGGCCCAGGGGTTTCAATAAGCTCACTTCGGTGGGTTGTAAGGGAAAGGGGCAGGACCCCAATATTGTCCTTGTCCTGCTAAATGTTTTGTCATCAGAATGTACCCTGAGTGAAGGAGATTGAAAAGGGGTACCCAGTTTGGACACATCTGAATCTGAGGAGGACTCTTCTACTGTGTCAACTGGTGGGGGGAGGAGGGAGAGAAGGGAAATGGTACTGGTACCAGTGGAAGAGTCAGTAGTGGGAGCCAAAAGAAATACTGGAATTGTATAGGTACCAGAAGCTGTTGATAAGAAGCTACTGGATGGTGTCAAGTTGATACTGTCCAGAAATATATCTGTGAACCCTCAAAGCCTGGAGGCTGGAGGCCATGACGGTACCAGACAGCAAGACATCATTGAAGTTGGTAGCAGAGGGTAACTAGGTTCCAGCAGGTGAGAGGGTAGCGGTGGGGAGTGGCTCTTGGTACCCCTCAGTAACAGTGACTCAGGCTCTCCCAGAGAGGGCACATGGGTCAAAAGACTGGCCAGTACCAGGGACTCCGGGTAGGAAACCCTGGGAGTCAGAATATCTAGTGGTACCAGAGACAGTACTGAAGTACAAGTGGTAAGTCCTTCATGTGAGATTGTTGGAGGTTGTAACAACAATGATTTAGGCCTAGCTCTGGAGTCCTTGAAGACACACAATCTGATGCCAATGTACGTATCACTTTAGATAGTTTACCAGATGATTTCTCAGTATGTGGCATGGTCTTCTTAGTCAGTACTGTGGTCTCAGTACTGGAGAGGACAGGAGCCTCAGCTGCACCCATAAGGAAGTCCTGAGACCCAGATCAAGGGAGTGACTTTCCCTTATTCCATTCTGGGGAAGGGGCCTTCTCCTCTTTGCTAATCGTTGTAGAGAGACAATCATTGGAGCTCTCCAAGGATTGGATGTACAGGGGCCTGACTCGGATCCCATGAGTCTCAGCAAGCACTCCATTAACAGAAGTCTGAGCCTGTCTTACCTGAATTTCTTAGATTTGCTCTTAAATCCTGAGTGGATCTTACATTTGGAAGGGATGGGAGACTCCTTGAGAAGCGAAGGCAGCTTGAATGTCCACTACTGCGGGGGAAAGACCTACAGGCAGGTCTGGCAGGTTTTGAAGCCTAGGATCACGGGCATAACCTGCACTTGAGGCAACGGTTCAAATTTCTGAATCAAGCAAAAAAAAAAAAAAAAAGCGGGGGGAAAGAACCCTCCTTTTCAAAAGCACAAATTGTGCTAAACCAAAAGTAAAGAAAGAAAATTCTAAGAAAATACAGCAGGGGTAGGTAACTTATGGCACATGTGCCAAAGGAAGCACGCGAGCTGATTTTCAGTGGCACTCACACTGCCCAGGTCCTGGCCTCCGGTCTGGGGGGCTCTGCATTTTAATTTAATTTTAAATGAAGCTTCTTAAACATTTTAAAAAGCTTATTTACTTTACATACAACAATAGTTTAGTTATATATTATAGACTTATAGACAGAGACCTTCTCAAAACATTAAAATATATTACTGGCACGTGAACCCATAAATCAGAGTGCATAAATGAAGACTCGGCACACCACTTCTGAAAGGTTGCCAACCCCTGAAATACAGAAATTTTAGCGAGAGGTGTAGCAAGCCATGGGCTAGCTAGAGGACACCATAATGCTCTGTCTCAAGCTGCCGGCAGCTGAGACAGAACTGGGGTGGTGGCAGGTCCATCTCTCCCTATATGCCAGAGTATGATGTCATCTAGGGCACAGGCATAGATTCACAGACACTGCTGATGAAAAATCTCTGACCCTGAGTGCACAGTTGCACACACATCTTGACCTCTTGATGTGGTACACCCATAGAGACAATACTCTAAGAACAAAGGATTTTCTACACAGCAGCACCATTGTGACAGATAGAACTGCAGCTTCTCAGCCTGGGCATATGGCAAAAGGAGAGAGACTCTGTATTTCAGGGTACATCTACACTGCATTTGGGAGCATGCTTCCCAGAACGAGCAGGTAAACACACATGCTAGCGCTGCTCAAGCTGACATAATAAAAATAGTAGCATGGCTCCAGCAGTACAGGTAGCAGCTCAGGTTAGCCAGCTGTAGTATAGACATAGTGTAAGACCATCGTCATATGTAAGCAAGACCAGTTAGAAAGAAAAACATCAGAAATGTGACATGGATAGTCTGAAATACTGAGAAACCTTGGACTCTCTCAGAAGTGGCGAGACCAGACTGCAGGAGTGGGGATGTTACAGAGGTTCTGTTATTTTGCAAAGAGCTGTAAGTCTCTGGTACATTTTCAGACGAAAATGACTGTGATTAAGGAATTTCTTTGTTAACCCTGTGTTCCTTAGTTTGCTGTCAAGTTGTCCCTGAGTGATCACAGCCTAGGCGGGGCCATGAGGGAGAGTGTTTAAACAGCTTTGGGGGTGGACCTTTGGAAGTCAGGGTCTGGGGTGGCTGAACTGTGAAGTTCCAGGTCCCAAGGACAGGCTCAGAGAAGAGGTCTGCACCTGGGAATGTGCCTTACAGACATAGAGCTCAAAATAGTGACTAGAAACTGCCCAGACCCAGTTGGCTTGGAAGCACCTGGGGCCCTGTAATTAGATCCACTTGCAACATACAGGTGACATTACAGAGGGATAGTGGGCCAGGTTGTAACACAGATCACATTGTTCTGTTCTTGGTTCTGTTACATACTATGTATGAGACCCTTGGACAACCTATTTGTGTGTCCCCTATTTAAAATGGGTTTAACATTAGTTTCCCTACCTCAAAGGGTTGTTGTGAGGCTTGATGTTTACAAAGAATTTTGGAATGTGAGAGTGTAAGATGCTATACACAGTAAGTGCTAAGTATTATTAGGTTTCTCCAAATAACAAAATCTATTTTACAAAAATAAGAATTGCATATCCGTGAACCTTAGAGGTTTCAAAAAAATGGGGGCGGGGGGGAGAAGAGAAAGAAGGTGGTTAAGTACCAACGATACTGTTGTCCAGCTCCATCAACACATGATGAATTTGCACCCTAGACCTTTTGATGCCTCACTGGAATTTCTGAAGCACTGAACAGGTCCTAAAGAACAAGTTTATTTGTATCTAAAAAAAGAAATAAGAGTTTGTTAAATGTACTTAATGGTGCAAAGCTATACACCGGAATGCATAAGTAGGTTTTATACTCTGAAACGGATAAAGAACATTAAACAGTATTACCTATTTTTAATGGGAAAGCCTATGAACTTTTTCTACTTTATGCCATAAACTGCATTAGCAGTCTCAGAGCTGGCTGACTTAATTATCTCAGAAACTTTACTTAATATTTTAGCTCCTTGTCTGAATGTCTGGGAGCTCCTTAAACTCAATATATTATACTATAAACCTCGATTAAGAGAGTAATTTGGATTGTTTATCTGTAGCTGAAGGGGGGAAATGAGCTATTTCTTGAGGACCTGCTTTAAACTACCAAGAGATTAATTGTGAATATAAACTACTAGAAGAATTTTGATCTCCTGCAAAGGATCAAACCTCAGACTAAAAAATAATCCTGTTGAACAACAGTTAATGGCTGGAACTGATCAGTGACAGATTAAGAGAATTCAGTTCCTAGAGGGAGAGATTTAAGAGCCCCTAAACATCACAATATAATTTCCAATGTATGATGGAACACTACTATATTTAATAATAATATGGAATGTCACGTTCCTCTCTAATTTAGGTGCCCTGACCACAGCTCTATCAGCCCTACAGTTAAACTGATCTCAAGACTGACTAGTAATTATGTGAGTAGGAAAATGTATAACCCTTTAAATGTATTAAAATAGCATGTGTCAAGGTGGATAATTTACTAAAAACTACCTGTGCACTGGAATCTACTGATGCTTCCTGTGATCTATGAGTTTCTTACTTCCTGGAAAGGAAGTCAACAATTTCTTTTTATGGAGGATTAATGGGTACCTAGTCCATACACACACAAAAATTCTTGCCAAAAAACAAAAACCACTAGCAGTTTAAACCTGCTTCATTCAAAAGCGAAATTCCACTGTCAGTGAAATCACTAATGCCCCCATAGTCACGGAACTATGTCTGATTCCTACTGAAGGATCTGCTGGAGTGCAACTGCTTCTTTAGTTGCTAGGTAACAACCAACTCATTATATGCCATTATCAGCACCCTGGAAAAGGAAACTGGCATCTGCTTCCCATTTGGAGATACCAGTGATTGAAATAATAGCAATGCTCTGACTGCCAAAAATCCTTGGTCTCCCAGGGACTGGTTTGTGAATAAAGCAGGTGCTGACTTGAGCATCATCTCTAAAGTTTTAGGTTATGTCGCTTTTGTGATCTTGACCAACACAGCATGCCAGGGGGATGAAGTTGCCGGTCCCAGTCATTGACACATTATTAATGCAGAAAAATATCCTCCCCCTAAATTATGGCTTATCTGATTGGTGAGATGTTAACCACAAAGACCTATTGTGAAGCCTGTACTAGAAACAGAGGGGAAATCAACAGCACTAAGATGGGAACAGGCTGGGAATGAAATGATTTGGAGGAACTTGCTGAGGTCAAGCAGAACTCTTGCAGTCACCTAGCTGTATTTTTTTAAATCCCTGAAATAGATGTCAACAGTGAGCAATGTGGGCCACTATGCAAAAGTCTAAACATGTAGCCTTAATGCATTTCTTTTAATTCATTAGTACATCATAGTTCTATTCATACTGAGAAGGGAAAATAGGTCTGTCAAGAAACAAAAAAGCCACCCAGCTTCCGAATGCCAAAACCAGAAAATGAATACATTAACTAATGATGTATTTGCATCACACAGAGACAAGAGCTAATGATTTTCATATAGTATACACATGAGTACCCTAACAAAACACTCTGGGTGGTAGGTGAATAAACAAATATGTAAAGAAAGTAGATCCTAAAGACATGCATGGTTCCTTGTATTCATATTCAAATATCTACATCTGATTTAGTCAAATCTGAAAACAACACAAAAAGAATAAGGAAAGATATAAACAGTGGAGATGAATACTTTAAGCATGCATGGCCCCTAGCACAGCCTTGTCTGAGGAGCATACTGAAATGCAGAAAGTTTTACTTTTCATCTTTCCTAATGTTTATGTTCAATTCTTTAACCCTCGATGGGGTTGAAAGCCCACCATAGTTAAGTAGAAGATATCCATTTTTAAATTCTTCAATAAATAAACTCAATGTATAGGAACCAAAATGAAGGGAATACCCAGAGATTTTAATTCTTAACACAAATAAAGTGTCAGCTCCTAACATCCATTCAAGAAAATTATGAGCAGTGCCACTGACGACACTGATGTCATTAGGACTACTCAGAAGCTTAAAGTTAGGCATATGTTTAAGTATCTGACTGAAGCAGGGACATGCTGAACACTGCTCCTACACTGGACTATTGTTCACAAGTGTCCATTTCCACATTAGTGATATGCTTATTTTATTTATGCACATTCCTTGTCATTGGTGTATGAATCCTGCAACTTTCAACTGGACATAAAGTAATAGATTTTCTAACCGTTAAGCACAACTCCCACCAAGTTTCAATGGGAGTTAAGTACCATTTGAGTCTTTGAAATTTCCCCTGAAGTGACTGATATTAAGAAGAAAATAAATTAGTATAAAGCATATTTTCCCTTTTGCTCAGACGCTTATGAATAACCGTACCTAAAAGGCAGTGCAAAACAAACACACATTTGACACATTGTTAATGTGCAAAACACATTCAAACAGTGCATACTAAGATCATTTCTTTCAATAATTGCTCAACTTGGAGTTCAGCCTTCAATAGAGGTGCTTTTTTCTATCAAGCAAACAACATTTTAGGTAACACCTTACCTGCCTCAACAATTTCTCTATAGCTGACATTACCATGAGTCCTCTCCACACAACTGGTGCAGTCTCTTCTACCAAGAAACCCATTGACATACTGAAACAATAAAGCAAAATTTTATCTTTCAAAACATGATACAAAACAAAATTATCTGAAATAACTCTATAAAGTAAAACATATGCTCACCATGCAATGCCATAGTTCTTAAGGGGTCTCATTAAGTTTTCTAAAATAGAAACAAAATTATTGATTTTTTTAAAAACTAAGCAATTTCTTTATATTCATAAATACATCCTCACCTATTCTTACTGAGGTAGTTTTTCACCCAAATCAGCAGTAGGAGTTGCCTCAGTGCTTTCTGTATTTTATCCATCGAGCCACATTTTCAAAGTAGCATTCTGCATGATGGTGAGTTTTCAGGCCCATCCCTTTCTTAGGAACTTAGGCCAGGTCTACACTACAAAAACTTACATCAGTATAACAGCATCGCTCACAGGTGTGAAAAATCCACACTTCTGATCAACCTACCTAACTCCCGGCGTAGATAGCACTATACTGACGGGGGAGCTTGTCCCATTGACATAGCTACCACCTCTCGCAGACGTGGATTAACTCTCCCGTCTGCTTGGTAGCATCTTCACTAAAGCACTACAGAAGCACAGCTTTTTAAGTGTAGATCTGCCCTCAATCTCTACTAGCTCAGGCTTCAACCTTCACATATATCTCTATTAGAGGGCATCAATACAAACTCAACCATGCCTTCTTCGACATCCTATGCAAAAAGAGAAATCAAGCTTTCTTGAGTGGTTTGCCCAGCATACCATGTGATCAATCATTTATACCTTATGTATTTCCTTTGTTAGCCTTCTACCAAAACCCGTAGGACTCATTTATCACAAGCTGTATATGGTGAGGACAGCAGGTCTATCTTATAAATGAATAGTTAAGATGAATATAACCGATGAATGCAACACCCTGGTGTGACCCAGAGGCCCCTTGCCAATGGTTCCTCCCTGTTCTTTGCAAACAACTCTCATCTCAGATCTGACAACACCAAACATATCTTAGAGTATTTATTCACAAGGGTAATATGTAAGGTATCTACAGAAAGCTCATAACTTTTCAAAACTCAATCATTCTGATATGTGCATACAAGTAATATTTATGGAACAATTTAACTACATTGAAAGTATGCTTTCAGATGTAAAAGTTAGTCACCGTGGAATAATACGTGATGGCCAACTGGAGCAGGCGGGAGTTGTCACTCCTCCCTGCTTAGTTGGGTATGTAATGCAAGTCGCAAGTGTCTAGCCTTGCTCCATCCCAAGACTAGCAATGGTAAACCATCAGAGACAACTGCAAACAATCAAAACTTCTTGGAGGTAAAAAGGAACATTATTACACACAGGATCTCCCTGTCTATGAAGTCACACAAAAGACTGTTTCAGTGTAATACAGAGTGAGAAGAGGAAACGCCTGGTGGAAAGGGGGTGTTTTTCATGAAAGTTTGGATCCTGGTTTAAGTGAAGCCAGCCAGTTCGCAACAGACTGAACTTTGGGAATGAAAACCTACTTTATTAGAAGAGAAAGGTAACTATTAATAAATGTAGGCCCTAGTTCCCATTTTATGATTTTATTTTGTACTGTAACCATTTGTTTCTACCACTCTCTCGTTTTTTTGTTGAATCTCTATTCTTTCTTAAATTAACTCTCTCTTGTTTTATTACAAGTGCTGTGTGTTATACAGGATTGGTGGTTTAAAGTAAAACTGAAGTACACTGCTCCTTTGCGGGCAGAGAATCTGGGATTTCTGTGAATATTAGCATCAGAGGCTGGACATCACAGGGTAATGCTTCAAAGGTGACTCAGGTAGGTACAAGGGTGCATCTCTTGTTAACCTGTAAGGCAAAGACAGGGCTGTCATTGCCCAGAGAAGAGTGCCTGAGTGGCTAACAGGCTGGTGGAGTTAGAAAGCTAACACCCAACCAATATGTGCAAGGCTCTCTCTCGCTAGAGGCAGCCATTCCCAGTCTTTATTTAAGCCTAAATTGATAGTATCTAGTTTTCATATTAATTCAAGTTCAGCAGTGTCTCATTGGAGTCTGCTTTTGAAGCTTTTCTGTTGCAAAATTGCCACCTTTAAATCTGTTACTGAGTGGCCAGAGAGGTTGAAACGTTCTCCTACTGGTTTTTGAACGTTATGATTCCCAATGTCAGATTTGTGTCCATTTATTCTTTTGCGTAGAGACTGTCTGGTTTGGCTAATGTACATGGCAGAGGGACATTGCTGGCACCATGATGGCATATATCACACTGGTAGACATGCAAGTGAACGAGCCGCTGATGGCATGGCTGATGTGATTAGATCCTATGATGGTGTCACTTGAATAGATTTGTGGACAGAGTTGGTATCAGGCTTTATTCCAAAGATAGGTTCCTGGGTTAGTGTTTTTGTTCTGTGCTGTATGGTTGCTGGTGAGTATTTGCTTCAGGTTGCGGGGCTGTCTGTAAGCAAGGAGACAGACTTCATAAAGAAATTATGAAATGTTAATTTTCTGAAATAACTAGGCTCATTTTGACATTTCATTTTATGATTTTTTCCATTAGAAAATATTAACAAATCATCAACTCAAATCACCAAAAACACAGAAAAGCTTAAAAAGAAGTTTACAATCCCTCCACAGCCCTTCCACTTTACAACACAGCTCGTTTCTTCTTCAACTCCTATTACATTAATTTTCTGGGGGTAAAAAGCTAATTAATTCAGAATGCATCAATTCAGTTTTAAAGAGAGTTAAAAATAAAAGCAGAAAAACAGCTGCTTGCTGTAAGATTATGATACAAAAGTAGGTCTGGCATAAGTAGGGAAAATATGCTGAATTTGATCATGTATTAGTCAACTACATTTCAAAGTAATGTTAATGTATGATTTTGTACTAAAAGCACAAGATGAGTGAGTTGTCTGAAGCCACTACCTTCCATCAAGGGTGCCTTCCCTCCAATCATCAAATTGATTCACCAGATAGCCTTGAGGTCTTTGTGGATCCAAAGCCTTTTTCTACCTGTAGCTGGCCAGAAGACAGTGTTATTCCATTAAACTGATTTGGCTACAGTGAACCACAAATTAGGGACCACTATGATTTATTATTTAATTCACTGTATCTAAGAGGAATGAAGCTGACAACTCTGAAAAACTTCCACTTGATTCAAGATGCAGCATCCTACCTACTCAGCAGCAGATCACTCCTACATTCGGCTCTCTGCATAGCTCTTTGTGCAGCACAGAATCAAATTCAAGGTTTTTGTCCAAATATTCAAAAGCCATTTACTGGATTAGCCCATGTTACCTGAAGAACTGACTACCTCCCTCTATACAATTATAGCTGCTCCAGTCAGCTAGTGCACTAGAAAGGTCAACAACAACAGCGAGAATTGTGAGGATAGTGGATAGAGCTTACCTACAACTGGACTGCAATTCTGAAACTAACTTCTATAACACATCAGACATCCCACCTTCAGAACAAAATGCAAAGCTCACTTATTTAACTTAGCTCTCAGAGCAAATAAATTCATTAATACACAAAGATAAAACTGATAGAAGAAAAAGAAACTGGAGATAAAGGTCCTGTTAAAAATATATTTTAAAAGTTGTAATACCCTGAAATACCTTGGTGATAAGCATGGTATGAAAATCAAGGTAGGTAACCTGAGTTTTATTTCCAACTCTACCAAAAATTATTCTTTTAGATTTATTGAATGTGTTAGTTCTTTTTGTGCCACTTAAAGCAAGTCAGTCTTTAAAGCCCAGATTCTCCAATTGTAAAGTGGCTATATTACATGCTTCACAGGGATGCTGTGAGGTTTAGAGAAACACTATCAACCTAAAAAAAAATTTAGGCAGGTGTCATTTTTACTTCTTTATTGTTAATTTTAACCCCTATAATCATTAAAGAAAAACAAATAGGAAAATTGAGTACATAACCCATATTTTCTCTATAACACTTCAGATCTATTAAACTTCACTGTTTCTCCTGGAATCAGTACGTTTTACTGTATGTGGGATGGTTTCATAAAAGAACCAGGCAAGAAAATCATGCTAAAAATAGGAAAGTGTGATTGTAAGATGACAAAAATTAGCAGAAAGAGTCAGGAACACATGTAGTATTTAAAACTATTTTAAAAATAATTTTTAAATTGGCTAGATTTTAAGTTGTCTCTGATGTTTTAATATCTCTATTCTACTGAGAAAAGTGACTCTAAAAATGGCATTCTGGATTTTCATATTTATTGCCTATCAATTTATTCTAGGTCAAATATGTTCAGCTTACAAACAGAAACAAGTACACATGCACACATATTTATGACCGCCGTTGTTAAAACTCTACCTGAAAGCTCAGAGTTAATCTGGTTTCTTCCTTTATTACGGTGGATGATGCATAAGTTATGCAGACTAAATTATTCTCCAATTTGCACTTGTGCAACCTAATTGTTTTCAGTGAGGTTGTACAGATGTAACTTATTGGTCCTTGTGATAAATGAGAGGTGGGATAGCTCCCTTTTGTGGACACCCAGCCATAGACTCCCTCTTGGTAGTTGTTCTCTATTTGCTTTACCTGTAAAAGGTTAACAAGCCCACAGGTAAAAGGAAAGGAGTGGGCACCTGACCAAAAGAGCCAATGGGAGGCCTAGAACATTTTAAAATTGGGGAAAAGCTTCCATTTGTCTGTGCGTTGTGGTTCTCCGGGGAAGAGGGGAACAGGGCAGCAATTATGCTGTGAGAAGCTTTAAGCCAGGTATGAAAAACCATCAGATCATACCTAGAGATTACTTATCTGAAACCCCAGATATGTAAGTAAATTAGGGAATGTCCAGGAAGACGCGATTAGGTTTATTTCTGTTTACTTCTTATTGGCTTGTGGACTCCTCTGTGCTAGCCTCAAATGTTTTTGTTTTGCTTGTAACCTGGAAGCTGGACCACAAGAAGGTTATTCTTGATGTTTAATTCATGTAAGTGGTTATTTTAAATCTAGAAAAGCCTAAGTTCTAGATGTATTTTCTTTTTGTTTTTAATAAAATTTACCTTTTTTAAAAACAGGATTAAATTTTTGGTGTCTTAAGAGGTTTGTGCATATTTTGTTTAATTAGCTGGGGGCAACAGCTAATTTCCTTTGTTTTCCTTCTCAATTCTTCCCCGGAGGAGGGATGAAAGGGCTTGAGGATACCCCACAGGAAGTAATTCCCAAGTGCGCCTTCCTGGGTTCCAAGGAGTTTTGCATTTGGGTGGTGGCAGCATCTACCCACCCAAGGTCAGAGAGAAGCTGTAAGCTTGGGAGTTTAATACCAGCCTGGAGTGGCCAGTATTAATTTTTAGAATCCCTACGGGCCCCCACCTTCTGCACTCAAAGTGCCAGAGTGGGGAATCAGCCTTGACAGCCCTATAAGTGTAATTTACTAAATAATTCTAGGTACTGACATACTGGCTCAAACTAGTGGTTCATCAAGTCCAAGATTCTGTTTTTTATGATAGTGGCAAATTCCAGATGCTGCTGAGGAGGGTGTTAGAATCCCTTTAAGAGTTAATTATCGACTAATTTGCTTAAGCCCATCAGTTAGTGATTAATGGTTTATATCCTTTTTTAATTCTTATCCAGTGTAATTTAATGTTAGACATTATGCTGGATAATGAGTATAACTTCTTAATATTTTCTGTGCTCTTGGACTCCATGGGTATTGTGGTAATGAGTTCCACAAGCTAATTATATTTAACTGAGTAAACTGTAAATGTGTTCCTATTCAGATTTGCTTGAATGGCACCTTGTTCTTGTATTATGAGAAAGTATAAATAAAAGTCTCTTTTCCGTTCTCTGTACCATTATTTTATTCTCCTGATGATACACAAGAAAGAACAAAATGCAGGTTCATCTCTCATAACTGCTGTCACTACACAGCTAACACCAAGACTAGATTAAGGAATCCAGGGCCCTAGCATACCTCACATGCCCCTCACTCCCAATAATCCCATCCCACCTGCGCAAGAGTCATCTTCTGGGCAGACTGTGGGCTCCCCATCTCTGGACCCCTGCTCCTTGTCTTCAAGCAGGCTGAGTGTCCCGGAGAAGGAAGGACTTAGGCCCTACCCAACTAAGCAGAGGATTCTGCTGGGGGGCATCCATGACAGGATAGTAACACACAGTTCTATGCTGGGATGGTGTTGGTGGGGACAGCACAGTTGGGGTTTCCAGCCTTAACGAATCTCTGAGATGAGCAAACAAATTCACCTCTTTCGGATCTAGGATTACAGGCAATCCGCAAGTCAAGAAAAATTCACTGTGACAGTTAAACTTGAAAACATGATCAGAGTATCTCCACAACCACAAGGGCTAGAAATAAATTTGGTTTCTTGGTATTTTTTTTAAATTACAGATGATATTCTGACACCTTGTGACTTCGGGAGCTAGGCTCAGATGAGTAGGCACATAGTGCCAATGCTTTAATATAGCTCTGGTTAACAGTAGTTTAAAAAAAAAAAAAAAAAAAAAAAAAAAAAAACACTATCACCACCCACCACACACTTATTTTTGTTACAAAAGTAAACAGAAAGAACAGACTTATTGATTAACATGTTGCTATTTTTATACTGTCTCTTTTCAAAGTAGAACCAAACTAACTCATTCATATATGCGAAGATTTCAAGATATTCAATCAGAAGCTGTTGAAAACATGCAAAGTATTATTAATAATAGCACAAAATTGTTAAAATTAATCTGCAATCTGACAACAGTTTATCCTGCTTTGATATCAAAAGCCAATCACCTTATATACCAGGGATCGGCAATCTTTGGCATGCGGCTCGCCAGGGTAAGCACCTTGGCGGGCCGGGACGGTTTGTTTACCTGCCGTGTCTGCAGGTTTGGCCGATCGCATCTCCCACTGGCCACGGTTCACCCCTCCAAGCCAATGGGGGCTGCGGGAAGCCACGGCCAGCACATCCCTCGGCCTGCGCCGCTTCCCGCAGACCCCATTGGCCTGGCACTGTGAACCGCAGCCAGTGGGAGCCACGATCGGCCGCACCTGCGAACGCGGCAGGTAAACAAACCGGCCCAGCATGCCAGGGTGCTTACCCTGGCGTGCCGCGTGCCAAAGGTTGCCAATCCCTGTTATATACTGTCCAAGATTTAGTTACAAACACGGCCCAAATCTGAAAATCATATTACATTTTAGTCTCTTGTACTAACTGAAAGAAAAAACCCAGCTTTAAATCTCAAAAGGTGTTGGATAATACTGATTGCGTCTCCGTTATGCTACAATAATTTGATTAAGCTTTTCAGCCTTCTACTTCATGTAGTCAGCAACATCAAGAATGAGAGCTTCCAAATCAGCAGTAGAGGTAGGAACCGTGAAGCCGGATCTCAGCCAAGCACAGACAGAGCACCGCAGCAAGGGCTAATCTTGCAACTAGCTATAGAATTTGATATATTATTTAAAGTGACATGCCAAATAGATTTTTATTTTTTTTACATTGACTAATCTTTAAAAAACAATATGATAGCACCCTTTTAATAATGTATCCTGATTTTTTTTAAATTTCTACTTTAATTGAATGTTAATTTTTCTGCTCCAGGGCTGTTTTTAAAAGGGTTTGAAAACTAAACTGACCAAGAAGTTAAATCCCACCCATCTTCAACCCCCACTGTCTCTGCCTGCACACATTCACCTGTTACCCCTTTCAGTTTTAGCTTTGCTACTGCCACTGCCTGACGTACTTCCCTTTGTAAATCCTAAGGCAGTCCAAGCAGTTGCAGTCCCACAAGAGCAATGCATGACAGGAATGCCTCTATACATAAAGTGCTGCCAAATGCACATACTAAACTAACAGGGAAAAATAATTTCCCCCTAATCTTTCTCTTTCAGTAATCTTAAATGTCATTCATAACATCAGCTGAGTACAAAATGTTCAGATACAAGTGTATGTTTTCAAGTTGACCATATCCCTTTAACAACCACAATGTTCCTATCAGAAAAATATACAGTACTTCATTTACCTAAAATGCTATGCATCTAAAAATAATTAGAACTTTAGTTTCACACAATATACTACAATAGCTAGAAAAATCAGATTATATGAAAAATGTGCACTTGCATAAAAAATGTTAAACTGTTGAGCATGCACAGATTTATCTAAAAGAAATGCCAGCAATTTAAAAGGTTAACACTCAACTATTATCCTGCATTAAACAGTATCAGAGTAAAACAATTTTTAAAAATTGAACAAGCAAGTAAATGTTTTGCAACCAATGTAAAAATCTATCGTCACTCAAGAATTAGAATAGCCATTTCAGGCTAAAAAATTTGTAACTAGGATTGTTTGAAGAAAGCAACAAAGATATTCATTTCATTTGCTCAGAGGCCAGCCCACCATACCCTTCCTAGATCTCTCTCTCTCTCTCTCTCCCCCTTCCCAGTGCCTTATTTTGAGACTAAAAAAAAAAAAAAAAAAAAAAATCAAAACATTTGACTGAATATTCTATTATTTGTACTGGAGGTGAAACTAGGTCAGCTTGAAGAAACTTGTGTCTACTTATTCCTGATGGTTGTATCTTGTAAAATCAAAACTTCAGTTAAAAAAAATTAAGTTTAGTCATTGCAAAAACAGCCTTCAAATGTGAAACAGAAGTAATAATATCTATCTACCGAAGTCTGCAGATAGCTTGTAACAGTTTCAAGACAGTCGTGAACTTCACGTATTTAAGTATTTATTCTGAAACCTAATGAGGACAATTTAAACGTCAAAATTGTTTAGTAGGTCATTTCTGATTAAAATATGAAAGAAAAGGATGATTCAATTAAACAGACTGGGACAATCTACAATGAGCAACCTTATATTTTTGGTGTCGTCACTAGGCAGAGTTTGGGTTGTGAATGGAGGTTGGGAAAGTATCACTACTTTTTATTTCCTAATGTGATTTCTGATTTACATCTTTAAAAGATGTATACTGATTCCTGTTGTATTACGTCCTGGCCAGTAAATCTAAACACACTATATCAAGCTATAGCCACACTAAATGGATTTTTGTGCTAAACCCATCAGTAGTAATACAGTTAATAACTGCAGCAAAAATGAATTGCAGTCATTAAGTTTCAAAATTAACATATTACTGTAACAGCACACCTCTCTTTAGAGCTTTCAGGTAAAATTCTTTGCTGGTGTGAACTAGTACAGCTCCAACCTGGCCCATTATTTCAGCCCATCTGCAGACTTGGGTTTGCGTCAGTTCACATCAAGTAGGTTTTCAGTCTACAGTAAGTTAACCCCTCTGGCTGCCAAGAAAATTAGCAGTTTCTTTTTAAAGTGAAATCTTACATTGAGGAAATAAATGAAAATTCATGGAAAGAGCCTAAATCTGTACAGTGTGGAATTTTCACAGCACAAATTTGTAGTGACACTAATTGCGCCTGATGCCAGGTTTAGGTCTTTATCAAGTTTGGGGAGGCCGATGATTTTTGACACGTGGCAGATTTTCAGTAGTCTTCCTTTATTGGTGACCCTTGTGAAGAACTGAGCTAGCCAAAAGCAAGAGCATGCTTTTTTTTTTTTTTTTTGCCTCAGTCTTCACAGACAAGGTCAGCTCCCAGACTGCTGCACTGGGCAGCGCAGTACAGGGAGTAGTTGAGCAGCCCTCAGTGGTGAAAGAACAGGTTAAGGACTACTTAGAAAAGCTGTACATGCACAACTCCATGGGGCCGGATCTAATGCATCCGAGGGTGCTGAGGGAGTTGGCTGATGTGATTGCAGCTCCATTGGCCATTATCTTTGAAAACTCGTGGCAATCAGGGGAAGTCCCAGAAGATCGGAAAAAGGCAAATATAGTGCCCATCTTTATAAAAGGGAAGAAGGCGAATCCGGGGAACTACAGCCTCACCTCAGTCCCTGGAAAAATCATGGAGCAGGGCCTCAAGGAATCCATTTTGAAGCACTTGGAGGAAAGGAAGGTGATCAGGAACAGTCAACCTGGATTCACCAAGGGCAAGTCATACCTCACCAACCTGATTGCCTTCTATGATGAGGTAACTGGCTCTGTGGATATGGGGAAAGTGGTGGACATGATATATCTTGACTTTAGCAAAGCTTCTGATGCTGTCTCCCACAGTATTCTTGCCAGCAAGTTAAAGTAGTATGGAGTGGATGAATGGACTATAAGGTGGATAGAAAGCTGGCTAGATCGTCGGGCTCAACGGGTAGCGATCAACGGCTCGATGTCTAGTTGGCAGCCAGTATCAAACGGAGTGCCCGAAGGGTTGGTCCTGGGGACGTTTTTGTTCAACATCTTCATTAATGATCTGGATGACGGGATGGATTGCACCCTCAGCAAGTTCGCAAATGACACTAAGCTGGGGGGAGAGGTAGATACACTGGAGGGTAGGGATAGGGTCCTGAGTGACCTAGACAAATTGGAGGATTGGGCCAAAAGAAATCTGATGAGGTTCAACAAGAACAAGTGCAGAGTCCTGAACTTAGGACGGAAGAATCCCATGCACTGGTACAGGCTGGGGACTGACTAGCTCAGTGGCAGTTCTGCAGAAAAGGATCTGGGGATTACAGTGGACGAGAAGCCAGATATGGGTCAACAGTGTGCCCTTTTTTGCCAAGAAGAGTAATGGCATATTGGGCTGCATAAGTAGGAGTATTGCTAGCAGATCAAGGGAAGTGATTATTCCCCTCTATTCGGCTTTGGTGAGGCCACATCTAGAGTATTGCATGTGGGCCATGGCTAAACGGTGACTTGTTTACAGTCTATAACAAGGGTGGCCAAACCACAGCTAACAAGCTGCATGTGGCTATTTTACAGTTGAAGTGGTTTCACGGAGTGCCTGTCGTCCTGTCATGCCTCCCCCACTCCCCCCCGCCTGCCCGCCCATTCTCCACTTAGCAGACTGAGAGGAAAGAAGCTCAGGGCTTCTACTCTGCAGGGGCTTCTGCCAGAGACAACTGGTACCTGCTGAGTGAGGAGGGGGCACAATTTAAAGGTTTAACCCTCCCCCCGCTCCCAACAGCTTGAGTCACACACACCCCCAGGGTATGCTCCCCTTCTTCTGTTCAGCGGCCCCTCCCCGCAGCTCCCAGGTGTTACTCTGTGTGGAGAGGCAGTGGCAAACAGCTGGGACCTGTAGGAAGGAGCCAAAGCTTTAGCTCCACAGAGAAAGGCAGCAGCAAAAGCAACTCTTCCTGCAGCTCCTGTTTGCTGCTGCCTCTCCCCAAGGCCACAGCTCCCAGCTTGCCGGCTCCAGCAGCTGCCACGGAGGGGACCCTGCAGCACGATGTAACCAATCAGGGCCAGCAAACCCTGTCAAAAATCTGGGGGGGCTATGGGCACGTGACCTCACATGCTTCCCCCTCCCCCCATTTATCACCTCTGGCTTCTGCCCAGTGGGGAACGGGCGTCTCGGAGCTCCAGCCCCATGGGGCGCACCTGCCAGGGCTCAGGGCTTCAGCAGGAGGGGGGCTGAAGCCCCGAGCCCTGGCAGGCACGCACGCCCCAGTTCTCAAACTTCTGAAGACTGTCACATGCAGCTCAGAGGGTCAGTAAGTTTGGAAATCCCTCGTCTGTAAGTATCTACATGGGAAACAAATATTTAATAATGGGCTCTTTGATCTAGCAGAAAAAGGCACAACACAATCCACTGGCTGGAAGCTGAAGCTAGACAAATTCAGACTAGAAATATGGTGTAAAATTTTAACTGCGAGAGTAATTAATCGTTGGAACAACTTCCCAAAGGTCGTGGTGGATTCTCCATCACTGACTTTTTCAATCAATATTGGATGTGTTTTTAAAAATATATATATATATGCTCTAGGAATTATTTTGTGGAAGTTCTATGGTCTGTGTTATACAGCAAGTCAGAGTAGACGTCACATTAGTCCCTTCAGGCCTTGAAATCTATTGAGTCAACCTTCAATTTTTTAAAAGTAGTTGCAGTCTTTTGCTAGTCTTTAGAATGTATTGCTTTATATACAAATAAATAGTTTGGTGCATCACTAAGTGGCAATAAAGTTCTGAAGTACTATAGAAGCAATTAACAGTTCCACTGGAGAAAAATATCTGTCAGTATCTTCATAATAAATTGTATACTTTTTTTTTTTTAAATGTGATTTATAGGTATTATGACTATCATGATCATGGCAAAAAAATAAACCCAAAATGCCATTTTGGCAATTTCAGTCACTTTTGCTCTCTGCCAACTAGTGAAAGCAATGGATTTTAAAAAATGAAATTTTGCAGTTCACTAGCCCAAAATGTTAATTTGAGTTTTTGGCTAAATTATTTTGAAGGATGTGAAGCAGCAAGTAAATAGTCATTGTATTTATGTTATAAAGTAGCATCTGTGCATGTGCAACAGCTAGTTTTCATATCCATTCCACACAGATGGGAGATTATCCAATATCTAGTATTCAAGGGTATATTTCAAACTAACCTTTACACATCTATCTTTTCCTGGGATTCTGCATAATATCCTTATGAGACACTTCCAGGCTTTTCCATTTACCAAGATTTTGCATAGTAATTTAAGAAAAGAAAAATCATAATATCTTACATTTATGGAGCATCTCCCATCTCCAGGGAGCCTAAAGCATGTTGAAAACTGGAAATATACAGAGAGATTCATTTTATTCATCATTTCAATATGGTAACTGCTAGATAGGTTTATCCTACTAGGTGCTAAGCACCCTCAATCCTCCTGGAATGCGTGGTTGGGTGACAAAATTGAAATCAATGGGTAATCTGTACCTCACAGGATCAGTCCATATGGGTTCAATGCTGAAAGGTGCTGAGCACTTTGGCCCCAATCCAGCAGGCAAAAAACTCTAAGCACAGGCTTCAAACCCAGTGGCTTCTATGGAATTTACGTGCATAATTAAGTTCTTTACTGAATAGGGATGAATTCAGCACATACTTAAGTGCTTTGCTCAGCCAGGAGCTAAGAGTGCACTGCACTACACAGCTAATTAAAAAAAAACTAACACAGAAGAGTGAGGGTAAAATATTGGAGCTACCAATCTTATTAAATCACAACAAAGACATTTAAGGAAATCTTTAAAAGAAAAAGACATTAAAACTGAAGTAAGAGGGAGAGTTAAATCAAAACAGACAGCAATTCCCAACTTTGGCTACCACGTCATCCTTAAAACTTGGAACTGACCCTGGGAATTGCTGCCTATAAGGTAAATAGTGGATGCCTTTAATGTTCATTCTTCATGTTTTTATTCAATTGAAGGTAGAAACAATGGTATTTACAATGTTTTTATATGGAATACTTGAAACCAAACTTTAAAGTTTTAGACTTAACCAAGAAAATTACCATGCTATTCATAGACTCCAAGACCAAAAGGAATCATTGTGATCATTTAATCTGACTCCTCCATGACACAGGCAATAGAACTTCCCCAAAATAAGTCCTAAAACATATCTTTTGGAAAAATATCCAATCTTGACTTTAAAATTGTCAGTGATGGGGTTGTTGCAATGGTTAATTACTCTCACTGTTATAAATGTATGCCTTATTTCCAGTTTGAATTTGTCTAGCTTCAACTTCCAGCCACTGGATTGTGTTACAACTTTCTCTGCTGGATTGAACAGCCCATTATTAAATATTTGTTTCCCAGGTACGCACTTATAGACTGTAATCAAGTCATCCCTTAACCTTCTCTTTGTTAAGCTAAGTATATTGAGTTGTTCACTGTTACAGCAACACACACAGAACTGGGAATGCATGGAGCAGCTGAAGTGGTGTGGGAAAAGGGGGAAGAGAGCTGGACTCAACATAAGGCCCCAACATCCCACATGAGCAGAAGCAAACTCCACATTTACTCCTGGGGGCATTCTGCGCCAAAAAATTAAAAATTCTGTGCACAATATTTTAAAATTCTACAAAATTCTGCAAATTTTATTTGTCAAAACAACTACATAATCAAGACAGTTTCAATTATTTTGGTAATTTATTTCAAAATATCTGTCAGCAAGTATGTCTGTAACAATACAGACACACACAGGAGTAGAGTGTTAAAGAAACCCCTATGACAACCCAGTTCCTGTTTCTCCGCCGCCTTCCCCACCCTGAGCCCAACCAGGGGGCCAGACACCCATAATCCCTCCCTCCCCCCAAGAACCCAGCCGCGGGGTCCCCCCAGCCCAGATACCCACATACACATGCCAGCCATGGCCCCCCCAGCACCGACACACACCCCCTCAGAGCCTAAGGATGCAGAGGGAGAAACAGCACTATGCTGGGTCTTGGGCTTGTGTGAAGTTTCCTGTGCGCTGCTGTCTCCTTCCCTCGGGGCGTGTGGGAAACTACAGCTGCTGGCAATCCTCTAGCTCCCTCCCCCTGACAGTGTCTTCTATGTATACGCTGGGCTCTGCTGGGTCCAGCAGCCCCTAGTGGCAGCCAGCAGCACTGCAGTCCATTTCTGTGGGGGGAAAGGAAATGCTGCACACACATTTCCGCAAAATTCTGCATTGCACAGAATTCCTCCAGGAGTATGTCACAGTACAGGAGATGGGCAGAATGCCAGATCAAGCTCTCCCTGTAAGTCTTCTGGAACCAGTACATGACCTTAGCAGCCCAACCTCCTTGCCAGGGGCTCTGCAGGAGCCAGAATCCTCATTAGGGTGACCAGATGTCCCAATTTTATAGGGACAGTAGCGATTTTCAAGTCTTTTTCTTATATAGGGTCCTATTACCCCCCCACCCCATTCTGGTTTTTCACATGTGCTGTCTGGTCAGCCTCATGGACCCAACAACTGACACCATTAGCCCATCCCCACTTCTAGGATAACAGCCTTTTCATATTGACAGCTAACATAGTCAAGTCTTGTAGCTCATGCAATAGAAGCCTGTGCTGTGGTGCTGAAAATTCAGGAATTAAACTTTGCTTGTGCTGCATGGGGTGATTATAGTTGTATATAAACAATATGGGGCGGGGGGGAATTTCCTTTAAAAAAAAAAATAGGAAATTAAATACAAAAACAAAGAAAAAAAATACATAAAAGTTTATTATTTAGGTTTCAAACTCAAGCACAAAGTTAGAAATGCCAAATTTATGGTTGCCTGTACAGTCTTAAATTTGCTCCCCCCCCCCGTGTGTATATTCATTATGATACAGTATTCAATTACATGATCACATTCTATACACATGCTGGAAGCTCAAGGGGGCAAAATAAGTTTGAACAAGAAATCTTAAATTTAGCATATTTTCTAACTTTTGAGTGCTTGACTTCGCAATCTAAAAAAAAAGGACATTTAATAAGGTATATTAACTCCACAAAGATAATAGTATGGATAAAAGCTAGACGGTGTGACATTGCCTTTTACTTAGCAGTGAATTCCTGTCCAGAAATGTTGTGGGTGCCAATGATTCCTGGTAAAGTTGCAGCCCATTTTTGTCACCTTTGAGCTAAAATTGACATATGGCCTCATTTCATACTTGTCTACAGAAACTTATATGTTGACAGTACTGTCCATTTGTCCATTCGTCAGCTGAATGACAATACTTGATCATCATTGGGTAGAGAGTATTGTAGTGACGAGGATGGTTTTGTTTGTGGCCAAATATTTTTAATTTTTGTAAATGGGTTCATTTATTGTCATGACGGATACAACAAATCATTAAATACATTCTGTTTTCGTAATTTGGATAGAAAGAGATTCTCCACTGTACCTGAGCTCTGCCTTGGCACTCTGCAGAGGAGAGACTTACAAGGAAATGATTGTGGCTCTTGAATTCTCAGGTGCCTGACCCTAGTCTACATTAGACACAGCATACCCGTGGCCCCTCCAAGCCCCCTTCTCTCCCCATCCCTTTCTTCCCCTTTCATACTCCCGCACCCTTCCTTCTCCCAACACATCGCTTCTCTCCTCTAATGCCAAAAAGAATAGGTGCAAGAGGCAGCAAAACTTCCTCTCCCATTTTTACACTGGGGGAGGTTTCCCCTATCAAGGAGAAACTCTCCAGCACAAATCTCCTGCCAAAAATCACGGTGGTGGACTGGAGAATCTAGTCCCAAAGCATTAAGGGAAAAGACAGGCAAATGCATTATATCAAACGTCTTTAACCATCATAATCACCCTTCTCCTCTTCCCTAGATATATTTCAAAGTGTTAGTTTTGAAAACAAGTTCATTTGGAAACACTGAAATAATGATCAAAGAAAACAAAACTAGATACATCAAGTCTTCATTCTTATATTAGTGGCCATTCAACATCATACTTAAAATATGGCAGATTTTTAGGAAGTACTAAATGAGGCTTGACCAGCAACATAGAAAAAATACTAAAGCAAATAAGACTTTTTAAAATACCTCTCATAACTTGAAGAAATCCATTTTCTTCAGAAACTGCATTAGATATTGAACAAAAAAAAATTATGTAACTTTACACTTACTTGGTGATAATTCTGGATTTCCTTTCAAATTCATCATCTTTGGAATTGAAGGGCCATATATATCTGCATCAAGCAGACCAACTGCTTTTGTCTGTAGGACCAAAAAATTATGAAGGTCAACACATCTTTTCTGCTTCAAGAAAAATTATCAGTTAAGCAAACTTTCAAAGCTGGCTGCAGAAATAAATGTATGATCTTGATTTCATCCATAATTTAACGCTGTTCCCGCCCTTTCTAAGATACATTTGAAGCAAAAAGTATTATGCATTAAGTACAACAATATTGTCCCTCTAGGATTTGAGCCAGTGGATTCAATTGCAAGAACTAGTTTCTCAGTAACCAGCATCCTCACTCACACAATGAAATATTCCTTATTTATGGTGTTTGCTGTTGATTATTTATGGAAAACTACACCACGAACTTCCTTCTCTTTACACATATATACAAAAGTGTCACAGTCTGGCAAAATATATTCTGCCTCATTATACTTAAATTTGATGTTTTCTATATTAATCAACTGGTAGTGAACAAAGAAATAAAATGAAATAATAATAAAAGGTTAAAATGAAAGGTGAAAATATATTTATGGGACCAGAATCCTTGTCTTCAGATTTCCACATGATAGTTAAAAGAAAATTCAGACTGATGAAGCCAACTGAAGCTGTTATACATGATCCATATTTATTATAAAAGAATGCTTAAAATGTTCTCATTTTTGTACTGCTGACATTGACAAGACAAATAAAAATACAGATTATTCAAATACGTAGATAGGAAATTATTTAGACAAGGAACTTTACATACAAAATTATAACTACTGTTTCCAGGTTTACAACGAAAGCCATTTCAAGAATGGTTACATACATTTTAATTTTAGCAAAAAAATTGTTATTAGCACCAACCGCCGAGATGCACTGCAGGTTACAGCATCTTGCAAACTATCAAGTAAGGAACCAGTCTTGTAAATTCTTGAGCACCTTCAACTTCAGTGAAAGCTGATGGCATTCAACACCATGCAGAATCAGGACCTCAGTAAGCAAACAAAATTTGGGCCTGTTTTAAAGCCTATGAAAGTCAATGGGAGCTTTTCAGTTGACTTCAGTTCACTTTGATTCAGGCTGTCAATGGTCATGCACCAAAAACGTACTTTGGTATTTATTTTGAATGAAGCCTTAATAATAGGAGACCTCACTGCTATAGCATTCTTCTATCACATCTGTGATGAGAAGTAGGGTGAGACAGTTGAACTCTTGAAAATAATCATATTTGTGACTTCGAGTGTAGAGAGGTTTCTACTGAATATCTTAGAACTTTATAAAGAAATGTCTCTAGCTTTGAACAACATATCCAAATGTGAAATGATATCCATAATGTCATTCAGGTTACTATGAATTTTATAACAGCACAAAATAGCTTTCATTAATCAAGTTTTCCAAGTCAGATATGTTAAAAAAAAAATCATGAAAGAAATGTACTTTAATCAAAATTATAAATATTTAGTTCACTACTTGTTAAATGATTCTGAATTATAAGTATATATTTTAAAATTTTACATTTTTGAATAAGCAGGATTTAGTTCATAAATATGTGTGCAACTGAGTGGTAAGTTTGTCGGTTTATTTAACGCTATTTTATTACTAGGTTATCAGTCAAGAGAATTAGAGATTTATATTGTTATAACAGAGTTCAGAAAGACAGCAATAATACTTAATCAATTTAAAAGGTTTCATCTTTGCAGTATATAAACATAGTGCGCCACGAAGTATTAGTGATGAAAAATGAAAACTTATTGCTATAAATCATGGTTGTGATCTTTAAATGAAAAGTAACAATCAACTGTCACCATAAATTCAAACTAGTATGTGGCTACATAACATTCTGTTCTCTGTTCTTGAATATATTTTTTTATCTGAAGACTGGTAGACTGGACAGTATATGTAATCCCCACTAAATGAAATCTTAAGCTTTCATCTCTGTGGGTTTTTTTGTTTTTTGTTTGTTTTACTTTTTTCTTTATAATTTATAACATCCTGTGAAAGCTATAAAAAATACTGTTGTTACTCTGACAAGTTATACTGTTTCATGCCTAATGTATGAAAGCTGCAATTTAAAAGATCGGAAAGCCCCATTTTTATGTTAGATTTCAAAGGCACCAACAACAGTTTTTGCACTTCTTTGTTCTTTGACAAAATGCATATTTTAAAAGATTATAATGATTTCTGACTCAGTCCTTTTATCCATGTCAGCAGCTAATTGAACCCATCAAAACATCATTTTAGGAATTACTTCTGAAATCAAAGTAAATATTACCAGCAGAACCTACCTACTGATTTAAAACTGATTGACATTCTTCCCTCCACTGCTTTTTGTGGGTTTTTTGCAACAAGTCCCATGAACATCCAGAGAGATAATGGAATGAGTTTTGGGAACTCCTTGCTACAATTTTGACATCCGATTGAGGGAAGTGAAAGTTTAAGATAATTTCACTGCCACTGATGGAGTTCGTGCTCTCTCGCTATACTGCCAAACCATCCCCACCAGAGATGATTTCCTCCTGGGATTAAAAATACTTATGAGCAGCAAATATTGTGCCTATGGAGTGCAACAGATTACACTAAGTCCAAGATGTATAAAATAAATAAGTACTCTGGGGATGATACCTTCATATCTCATGGTTTTCATACCGCAAACATTCAAACACTATTCCATATTACAAATCTGATCAGTATACAAAATACACAGTGATAGCTTAATACATTTCCTCAAAAAATCAAAGTAATATGTTTGTTTGCCAAGCAATTTTGCCTCTTTCCAGGATTACAGTTAAAATGAAATGTTTTTGTAATAACAGAAAAAAAACCCACAACAGATTCTCTAGCTGCTTAACCTCTCTTTTCTGCAAGCACAAAAACCTCTGGTATGGGAGATTTGTCACACGTTTATAGAAAAAGGTCTCTTGGGAACCCTCTGCTAAAACATTGGCAGAATGTCACTGTAGACATCGTAGTGTAGGCTTTTCTTCGCCAAGCTATTCAATCCCATATGCCGAGAGGTCTCACATCTCCCTAAGGCAGCAGCTTGCACAGAAAAGGTTGGCCTCAGAAGTGAGCTTTTACTTTTTCCTCCAACCTTTCATTTTGGGCAGCCAAGTATCCCTGGTGTACTAATATCAATCCTTTATTCTATTTTAATTACACTGGCAGAACCTTACTGCAGCTATCAAGGAATCTTCTAAGATTGGCACAGACTGAAGTATCTCTTCCAACATTTTCACAATGCTCTAAATCCCCACAGGCCCAAGAGAACACATCTTAAGGGTTCACCAGGATACCATCCTTATATCACATTGCTGTATCAGAGCTATTCATCCAGTCTATTTCAGATACTGACCAGAATGTAATACAGTTATATGAAATCTGTATTTAAAAATAAGGGATAATTTAAGGAACTCAAACTTTTTTAAAACAGTATGCATTTCAAAAGTAAAACTACTACATTTACCAATGATTTTCTTGGAAGGTATAAATATTTAAATGTCCTAATATAATAAAAACTAAGGCTGTCAAGTGATTAAAAAAATTAAGTGAGATTAATTGCTCTGTTAAACAATAATAGAATACCATTTATTTAAATATTTTTGGATGTTTTCTACATTTTCAAATATATTGATTTCAATTATAACAGAATACAAAGAGTACAGTGCTCACTTTTTATTTTTATTACAAATATTTGCACTGTAAAAAACAAAATAAATAGTATTTTTCAATTCACCTAATACAAGTACTGTAGTGCAATCTCTATCATGAAAGTTGAATTCACAAATGTAAAATTATGTACAAAAAAATAAATACATTCAAAAATAAAATAATGTACAACTGTAGAGCCTACAAGTCCACTCTGTTCTATTTCTTGTTCAGCCAATCGCTCAAACAAGTTTGTTTACATTTGCAGGAGATATTGCTGACCACTTCTTATTTACATCACCTGAAAGTGAGAACAGGTATTGTAATAGCACTGTTGTAGACGGCATCGCAAGATATTTACATGCCAGATGCGCTAAAGATTCGTATGTCCCATCATGCTTCAACCACCATTCCAGAGAACATGCATCCATGCTGATGACAGGTTCTGCTCGATAACAAGCCAAAGCAGTGTGGACCGATGCATGTTCATTTTCACCATCTGAGTTAGATGTCACCAGCAGAAGGTTGATTTTCTTTTTTGGTGGTTCACGTTCTGTAGTTTTCACATCAGAGTGTTTCTCTTTTAAGACTTCTGAAAGCATGTTTCAGACCTCATCCCTCTCAGATTTTGGAAAGCTCTTCAGATTCTTAAACCTTGGGTCGAGTGCTGTAGCTATCTTTAGAAATCTCACATTAGAACCTTCTTTGTGTTTTGTCAAATCTGCAGCGAAAGCGTTCTCAAAATGAACAACGTGCTGAGTCACCATCCGAGACTACTATAACATGAAATACACCGCTACCCAGATATAACGCTGTCTTAGGGAGCCAAAAAATCTTACTGCATTATAGGTGAAACCGCATTATATTGAACTTACTTTGATCCGCTGGAGTGCGCAGCCCTGCCCCCCCCCCGGAGCGCTGCTTTACCGCGTTATATCCGAATTCATGTTATATCGGGGTAGAGGTGTATATAGCAAAATGCAGGTAAAATAGAACCGGAGACATACAATTCTTCCTTAAGAAGTTCAGCTACAAATTTAATTAATGCGTTTTTTTTTAAATGAATGTCTTCAGCATGGAAGCATGTCCTCTGGAATGGTGGCCGAAGCAGGAAGGGACATACGAATGTTTAGCATATCTGGCACATAAATACCTTACAATGCCAGCTACAAAAGTGCCACGTGAACGCCTGTTCTCACTTTCAAGTGACATTGTAAATAAGAAGTGGGCAGCATTATCTCCAGTAAATGTAGACAAACTTGTTTGTCTTAGCAATCGGCTGAACGAGAAGTAGGACTGAGTGGACCTGTAGGCTCTAAAGTTTTGCATTGTTTTGTTTGAGAATGTAGTTATGTAACAAAACAAAAAAATCTACATTTGTAAGTTGCACTTTTACAATAAAGAGATTGCACTACAGTGCTTGTATGAGGAATTGAAAAATAGTGTTTCTTTTGTTTATCTTTTTATAGTGCAAATATTTGTAATAAAAAATAATATGAAGTGAGCAGTGCACATTTTGTATTCTGTGTTGTAACGGAAATCAATATATTGGAAAATGTACAAAAACATCCAAAATATTTAATAAATTTCAATTGGTATTCCATTGTTTAATGATGCAATTAAAACTGTGATTAATCACGATTAATTTTTTTAGTTAATCATGTGAGTTAACTGCGCTTAATTGACAGCCCTAATAAAAACACATATCGATTAGAAAATTAACTTGGTCTCTCACTTGTAGGTCAGCAGGAACTGCAATAGGAGCTGACCCACACAAGACCTGTAATTTCCTTACCCTTCTCAGCACTGCCAAAACCTCTTAATCTCCTAGTCAGTGTACACAGTTTCTTCTAAATTTACAGAAGGATACTAGTATTATTAACACCAATAGCAATTAAAAAACTCCTTACTCTATAAGCAAAAATAATAAAAAACAACCATCAATGTATAGAGAGCAAGGCCTTGTGGTTAGCAATGCTGCAGACCCTGGGGAAAGAAGGGTAGAAATGGGGCATAAACTTTTCTTCACATTATAAATATTCAGCCACTCAACTCATGTTATTTGCTAAACTTCCAACAGCTGATTTTGATAAATATCAAGAAAAAACAGTTTCTCTTGAATTTCACGAGACTTTTCCTTCACCCATTTTCTGAAGTGCGTCTCATGTATAGACAACCAAAAACAGACTTTTATAGATTAGAAACATTTACAAAATATTTTGTACATTATTAATTAATCTGCAAAATCCAAATACTTCAGAATTTCTTGGCTTATTGGGAGTGTTACCTCAAGATATCCTGAACTGACTGAACAGCTTTACACTGCAGTTCTAATTTTACATGCTCATAAATAAACTCTTATATCTTCCCATACCTAATCCATTTTTAATGGATGTGAGGCAATTTGATGTATGCTTTCAATAGAAAAGGAAATGGAATTTAATCTCTATTCTGTTATTAAAAAATGGGGTACAAGATCTCATACCCTAGGAAATACAGTAAGTTCATGGCCTGGCTATAAGAGGAGGACTCTCAAGCATGGAAAATCAATAATGGCATCCTGAGACAAGTACACATCAAATTATTTTAATGAATATTTAACCAGTAAGAGACTGCAGGACAGGACCCCACCAACAGATTGCAGGATAGGATCCATATTAGGGGACACACACACACACACACACACCCCACAACCCTAAAAAACACATATGCTAGTTATTTCAGATACCTGTATTTAAATAAGTAAGTACAAAACGTCTCTGAGGAACCTAGTAGAAAGTTACTGGATTCTGAGAGAGACAAGTGATATGACATTCATTTCCATTGTAAGAGACTGATGTCACAAGACTATTTGCCTACCTCTGAGATATTCAACGCATTTGGGGATAGTTTTCAATTAAATTAACCTATGTCCTTGTTTCTCTAATCATTTGCCCATTTTATAGAGCTGGGCAAACAATATGAATATTAGCAAATATATACAAAAGTAATGACATTTTTTCTAATAAAGTATTCTTTTGTATATATATAAAAAAAATTCACCCAGCTCTATGCAAGACTAACTTCACTGCAAAGATTAAAAAAAAAAAAAAAAAAAAAAACCACAGGTGGATTATGAACCATTTATATTTTTCTCAAACACCTATTTTTCTTTAACCAAGAAACAAGCTTTGAAACAAAACAAAACCCACAAGAATTAGCTCTAATCACACAATATTTATACATATGAATTTTGTATTCATTTAAAAGTTCTTCCCTTTTTGTTTTTCCATTTTACATTGTTTACAATACTGTCTTAATAGCTGAATACACTTTTCTCCAACTGTGTTTGCTGTACTTCTCCATTTAGCTAATCATTAACTTTTCCCCATTTCTCCTGCATTATGAGGCAATGTGTTTATGTTTATAATTTCACTGTGCGATAATGAAGATAATAAAACAGTTGTTGTTTAAGATGCATATGTTGTTAACTGGAGCTCCTTCTGCTGGTTGGCTGCTTCTTTAACAACACAACAAAATATTGAAAGTCCTTATATTAAAAATGCTTTTATATTTCTTTTGCAACCAAATGATTTGCTATGGAAACCAAAGTCTATTCCCTAAAAATGACAAATTTAAAGTGGCACAAATTTTGGTGCCAATCTACTTGACACACTCCCTTTACAGGGAGCAGGTTAGAATATGTAAAATCAGATACTTGCCCATTACATAATCAAACTACTCTACGCAGAAGCCATTTGCTTAAACTTAAACACTAATTTGTTCCATACTGTTTTACCCCTGGCTCCTCTGCCCCTCACACCATAATAAATGGTTTCACTCTTTACTTCGGAATGTAAATTTTCTTGGGAAGAAGAGGAGATTCTAAAGGCGGCTGACTAGAGAGTTTGCCTCATAGTGACAGGATAAACATACAGTCTCCCAACTGGATTTGTGCCATCCTTAGTCACGCACAGCTGGTGTTTGCTCACTAAAATACTCTGTTCATAAACAAGCAATCTCAATCCTATTATTGCTGGCATCTATTAATTCAAGTTGTTTCAACTATAAAATTGTCTCTGGCCATGTAGCTTTCATAAATAGTCATTCCATTCTGAATACGAATCATCTGGCATAAAAACCAAAAATTCTTTTGAGTGCTCCTGGGGGAGCAGAACTAACTGCTGCTACATCAAAGGAACTAGAAGAATCGTCTGTCAAAACTAAGCAAGCAATTAAAAATAGGACACATGAGTAAAACTTAAGTTACCTCCCTAAAAGTATAGATTTATACATCTCAGCACAGCTGCAAGAGCTTGCACAATTCTTAGCACTAATTAACTAATCCATATATAACAGGTAACCCACGGGTGCTACAAGTTGGAGGAGCCAGCACTAAGTCAAGACTACATTCCTAGCCTTTCTGGCCTTGCATTTAAAAAGCACTTCATATTGGACATGAGGTTTTCATTAGATACTTAAATGAAATCCTGTTTAAAATTAAATTATTTTCTGTTTAATTAGTCAGGGGTGGGTTATGTGGGGTGAGTTCAAAAGGTAACATCTCTGCATAACAAACAGCCACACCCACAGGGGTGGTTTGCTTGCACCTGGTCCTGGCAACTCACTCAACTCTCACCAGTGGTCTGGGTGGTTGTGTGTGCATCACAGGGCCACACCTTGGGACCTTGCCTTGGCTTGAATGCTAAATCTACTGAGGGTAACTAATAGTAACAAACACTAGTGAAAGGGCATGTCTGGCCCACCAAGTGCACAAAAGTCTCCAACGGTGAAGCCAGCAAAACAACTTCCAAAAGTATAACAAGGCAGAAAGTGCTATAGCAAGCTAGTGGATAGCTTACAGCAGTGTTGCAAACAAATTACGATACACTGATCAAGCAGAAAGCCAAGAAGTCATGGTTGAATACTTGGCAAAAACGAAGAATGGAAGGAGAAACAAAAGCAAGCCAGCTTGCTCATCGCCCAGATAAACAAGGGCCAACGTGTTCATTACTCAGAAACCAAGGTGGGGGTGTGTGTGAAAAGAATGCGATCAGAACAAATACAACAACACACAAAAAAGGGAATTACATGATGAACTTGAAGGATATGACATGTATAGGAACATGGAATATAAGAACATTAGACCATGCTGGAGCACTTGAAGTAATGATCTACGAATTGAAAAGATACGATTGGGAAATCACTGGTCTATGCGAAACGAGATGAGAAGGCAAAGGACAATTCTATCACAATGAACTAATGGTAGACACTAGTATGGAGTTGCACTGGTGCTAAAGCAGAAGGCAAGCCAGGCTCTTAAGGCATTTCACATGATATCACCTCATACACTGAAGGCAAAAAGTGTAATAGAGATGGGACGCTTTAATGCAAAAGTAGGACTGGACTGGAATTCCTGGGCTCCAGCAATAGACAGATTTGGACTCCGTGAAGAAAACAAATGAGAAGAAAAGCCACTAAATTCCTGCCTAATCAACAACCCTGTAATAACAAACAGGGCTATTTCAACAAAGAAAGCTGCAGAGGAAATGGATTGGGTATCACCTGATGGGCAAACAAAGAGATGACAGACTTTGTATTTGTGAATCGCAGATAGAAATCAAGTGTGTTGTCATGCAGATCATTTGTGGCCAGTATCAGATCATATATTAGTGTTGGCATCAATGAAGTCGAGACTGAGAACCACCTAAAAAGTGCCGAGAACTAAGATTTATGACATGGACAAATTGAAAGAGCCAGACATAAATCAAAAAAATACAACAAAAGCCATGAAGAAAAACATCACGTCTCTGGTGAAAGAAAAAAATTAATGTTGAAGAGACATGGAACAGTGTAAAAAATGGGATTACAAGAGCAGCTGAACATGCACTGGGCCAAAACAAAGAAAGTAGGGTGGATAACGGATGAAATGCTGAAGTTGAGTGATAAGTGTAGGAAGCTGAAGTAGAGTGCAAAGGAAGACACTAGTCTAAGAGATGAGTACAATAGGTTGACCAGAGAGATAAAAACAGAAAGCGGGGAGAGACAGAAACAACTGGATAAGCAAACAATGTGAAGAATACATAAAGAGAAAGATAAGAGAACTGAGTCAGACATACCAGTTGAAGATGGCAGTGAAAGAAAAGCTCAAGTAAATAACTGAGGATGAACGAGCAAAGAATAAGCAATTAAAGAATATTTTGAAGAGCTGTAAAATGTGCAGAACACAGTAGATGAAATGGACTTAGAGAAGCTTCCCAATACAAATGAGGGAGAGCAGATACCAGAATTCTTAGAAAAAAAAGTAGTAAAGATCTCGATAGAAAGTCTGAAAAAGAAAAAAGGTGCTGGAAAATGACAACATAACCACAGAGCTGTTGCAAGCAGGTGAGAAACACAGTGGAAAGACAATGCACAAGCTGTTCCACAAGATTTACAAAGAAGAGCATGTGCTGAGCTAATAGGGGAAAGCAATAATAGTATCAATCTATAAAGAAGGGAGGTAAGTGAGTCCATGAACCAAAGAGAAATCAGCTTATTGAGAATGCCAGGAAAAGCATTCACCAAGACATTGCAGAAGCAAATGAAGAGATCCTCTGCAAGCACTGCTTCTGTGTAACAGGCTGGATTTAGAACCAATACAAAATATCAGCTATTTGTGATAAGACAGATATCGAAGGAGTACACAGAACACAACCAAAGCTGCTATAACAACTTTATTGACTTCAAACCGGCTTCTGAGACCATTTGGCAGATAGGGTTTTAGTCAGTTAAGTTTTAAAAATGTATTGCATTCCTGAGAAACTGATCAAGCAGATGGAAAACATCTATGGCAAGTCGAGGAGTGCAGTGAGAGTAAACAAGATAATGGAATGGTTCAGGACAACTGTAGGAGTGAGACAAGGATGCATGTTACTACCAGATTTTTTTTCAACTTGGTACTGGAAGCATCAATGGTTGTAGCACTGAGAGATGAAACAGGAGTAGTCATATTATGTGGAAGGACAGTACACAACTTCAGGCGTGTAGACAATGTTGATCTCAAAGTATTGACCAAGGAGGATTGTCACAGGCTGACTGGCCCCTTAAGAGGGATCTGGGGCCAATACACCTGGACTAATTACCTGAATGATTAAAAGGAGGGAATCTGGACTCATAGGTGGCTTGGGCTAGAGAGGTCTCATCCCCTCAATATCTATTTTCTGAGCTACCCCACTGCCTGCCCAGTTCAGCAGGCGAAGCTCCATGTCTGAACTGGGCTCCAGGGCCAGGAAGGTGACAGAGTGGAGCACTACAGGGGGAGGTCCCCACCTGCACACTGAATTCCCAACAGGTGGAACTAGATTCCTCAGTGTCACCAGGAAGAGATGGCTCCTGAGCCGTGCTTCCATGAAGGTTTGCTGGAAGGGGGCAAGAGTTCTGGGGGAAGGAGGTGGATCCTGAGGTGACTGAGAGGGCAAGAGGGAGGAGAGTCTCATAAGAAGGGGGAGATATGGAGGTGATTGTCTCAGTCCCCCAAGACAGAGCCACCACTGTAGGGTGAGTTCAGGGCAGAGTAGGGCCTGCTCTCTCGTCCACCTCCTAATCAATATTTTCACCAGCTGCCTATGCCTGGGCTTTGTAAGGGACTGAATTCCTCCTAAAAAGGGAAATTTAATTATAACAATAAACGCAGCTATGGGGAGGAAATCAAAAAGGAAAATACAAGTAGTGTTGAAAACTCAGAGAGAGCAATGAGGGCCAGGAGTCAGGAGCAAGGAAATGCTGCTGGAGACAGCAAGGACAAGTTGGAGAGCTGGTTGAGTTGGGTCTGGGCTCCTAAGAGAAACAGGCTAGTACACCTTTCTGGACCCGTCAAAGTCAGAAAGACTGCAACCCCAGGAAAAGGGTCCTGGGAAACCTCATTGCTCTATAGGGAAAAAAGCTGGAAAAGTAGCCAGGGAGGCTGAGGTTTGTTTGGTTGTGGACAATGGAAGTCAGACCAAAGGTGACAGGGGGAGAGGGAGACTGTTTGCCACGTGGGAGACAGAAATTCTAAGTTTGTCCAATAGGAGGCTGGGAGGAGGAAGTCAAGAGTTGAAACAGCAAAGCGCCCAGACCACAGAAAAGAAAAACTGTGACCCACTGAGAGATTGGGAAGAGACTGTTTTAGTTATTACATGCTAACAACATAGCTCCGAGAATGGGTGTATTACATGACTCCAGTCTTGGTCATATGACAAAGACCCCTAAGGAACAGGAAAACAAAGAGCAGATACTGCTAAGCTGCCCGAGACAAGGATGGGATGCCACAGAGCAGGTGTATACATCTACAAGGATTTACAGAGAATAACTCACAAGGTAGGCAAAAGGCAAAAAATTTGGATTGAAGATCAGCACGGATAATGGGAACTGTCAAGATGACATATAAAGAAAAATTGGACTAGCCACTACTGCATTTGGAAAATTCTGGAAGATCTGAAAGTCTGAAGACATTTCAAGAATCATGAAGCATATATGAGACAACTGTTGTGCCAATACTGCTGAACAAGTCAGAAAGCAGATAAACGAAATATATTGACTGCAGATATGACCTGGCTGTGGGGAATAACAATTCAAGGAAGAAGACTGGAGATCATTCATGGTGATACATACCAGAATGCAAGGAACTAGAAATAGAGGAAGACCGAGGATGTGTTCGATAGACACAGAACTAAAAGGTTAAAAAATGAACAAAGCTGTAAAGCTGGTACAAGACAGAAAGCTGCAAAGGGTACTAACTCCATTGTTATGTAGGTTCTTGTGAACCACAGAGGGCAATTTATGAACATCAATGTGGGTTGCACTGGAAAAGTCATGATGCCCAGGTTTTCCACTGATCACAAGTCTACACTCATGGACAGGCTGAGACAATTCCCACCAAGTGACATTGTCATAAATGGAGTTACTGTCCCCACTGTTATTCCGGGGGACCCTGCATACCTCCTTTTTTACTAGGCTTATGAATCCATACCCTGATTTCAGAGGCCCTGGCAAAAGAGGATTTAATTACACACTCAGCAGGTGCAGAATGGTTGTTCAATGTGCTTTTGGGAGATTGAATCCCATTGGAGACATTTATAGAACCATTTGGATGCCAGTGTCATCGACGCTGTCCACATTACCGTGGCTTGCTGTGCTCCTCACAATCTTTGTGAAGCCAGAGGTGAGCCATCTCCCTCTGAACAGACCTATGACAATGAGGGGCCACTGAATCAGTACATTCAGCCAGAAAGTGCACCTACCACATCTGGAGCTGGATGCATCCAGGCCACAGAGGTCAGAGATGCTTTGTGTTCCCACATTGTGGACTTGTATGCCCAATGGAAGAGAGGGAATAGTACCTTTATGAATGTGCTGGGGGGGGCGAGGTATGGGGGCAGGTAGGATGTTTGGGGAGAGGTGTGGAATTTTAGTACCAATACAATGTACTTATGAATGACATGACCACTTATAAAATGGGGGAGGGATATTATTCACAGTATAGAATCATAGGGTTAGAAGGGACCACAAGGGTCATCTAGTCTAACCCCCTGCCAAACTGCAGGATTTGTTGTCTAAACCACCCAAGACAAATGGCTATCCAGCCTCCTTTTTAAAAACTTCAGGGAAAGAAGCTTCCACAACCTCCCTAGGCAGTCTGTTCCATTGTCCTACTGTTCTTACAGTTAGGAAGTTTTACCTGAGATTTAATCTAAGACTGTATAGATTGATGTAAAAAAGTGATTGAAGTTTGAACTAATATA
Source organism: Trachemys scripta elegans (assembly GCF_013100865.1). Lineage (NCBI taxonomy): Eukaryota > Metazoa > Chordata > Testudines > Emydidae > Trachemys > Trachemys scripta. The sequence goes on from NC_048301.1 coordinate 48,865,814, forward strand.
GATAACTATATTGAGGGAAAGTCTGTTCATACTAATTCCTAATTGTCCCTGCTCATGTGTTCACCTTATTATTTTGAATATACATTGTATAATGTGAAGCAGTAACAGAAACAAACTTTCTTGATTAAATAAAAAATGTATAAACATGTGTTAGAAAAGTACAACATTCACCATTGCCAGGCAGGTCTGCTAACATTACCACACCAAAACCCCAGTAACAGCAGAACCTTACAGAAATCAAAAACAAAACAAAAAAACTACTTCCACTACATGACAGGGGAAGAGGACCAACTCCTTCTTAAGTTTTAACCCAGTGGTTAGAGTACTCACCTAGATGAGTGAGACCCCCAGTTCATGTAGCCCATCCTCCTGAGCGGAAGAAGAGATTTGAACAGGTATCTCCCACCTTTCAGGTGAATGTCCTAACCAGTGGGCAACGGGATATTCTGATGTAGTGCTCCCTCAATCTCTCCTGTTGAAACTGTTCCACTGTGCATAAAATAATGAAAAACTCATTGGGCCAGAGAGAGAAAGAGAACAAGCATGAGGATGACTCCCTAGCTTTGTAGTTAGAGCACTCACCAGGGAAATGGGAGATCCAGAATCCAGCTCCCTGCTCCAATGACTTTTTTTTTAAATTATTCAATTCTGTTGAAGTTGTTCCACAAGTGACCGGCAGAGCCTTACACCAGATTATCCCATAACCCAGTGGATAGGGCATTCCCTTCAGAGACTGCAACTCCCTGTTCAAATCCCATCTCCAATGGAAGAGGAACTTGAGCTGGGGCATCTCCCACATCCTAAGTGAGAGCCCTAACCACTGGGCTAAAGGTTATGAGGGAAGTTGTTGTTCTCCCCTAGCTTCTTGTAAAAGCAGCATATGCATCTAACCCCGAAAAGAGTTTGCAGCTGAGAATCCCAAACAGAGGGAAGCGCTTCCCTTCCACCTGGACTTGGGCTCCAAACTGCCAGGGGGTAGGGCTTAGAACACAACCTTCACATTGGCACCTCCCATTGGCTAGCTTAGGCAGGTTGTCACCCAGCGTGCTGTCTTTTGTGCATCCTATTTGGAGATGTCTACATCTCCCCATTCATTGTATAAGGAGCCCTAGGCGCCTAACTCAGGCTTGATGAATCCCAGTGATTTTGCAGGTACTTACAATTTAGGCATCATCATGCCTAAGTTTCTTTCTGAATCTAGTCCTATATGTATTTGCTCTATACAGCAGCTAATGCCTTATCCATACAAACAGTATTTTATAGATCTTCCTTTGTTCTTAGATATAATGGAGACTTGCATAAGACACAAAGAACCTGGCCTACTTCTGAGTTGACTTATTTCTCATAGACTCATAGACTTATAGACTTTAAGGTCAGAAGGGACCATTATGATCATCTGGTCTGACCCCCTGCATGCTGCAGGCCACAAAACCGTCCCTACCCCTTCCCTGGACTCTGCTGTTGAAGTCCCCAATCCTGTGTTTTAGTGACTTCAATCGGCAGAGACCCTCCTGCTAGTGGAACTACTCCAAATTTACAGGTTTCAGAGTGGTAGCTGTATTAGTCTGTCAGCAAAAACAACAAGGAGTCCTTGTGGTACCTTAGAGACTAACACATTTATTTGGGCATAAGCTTTTGTGGGTTAGAGCCCACTTAAGCTTATGCCCAAATAAATGTGTTAGTCTCTAAGGTGCCACAAGGACTCCTCGTTGTTTTTCTCAATTTACAGTGGCTGGTGAGCATAATAAAGCCTTCTTATTCTTAACAGTACACTGGTTCCAGCTGCCCATTTCTGACCTGAAATTACAGTCTTAGCTTTGTGATATCACCCACTAGTTACAGTAATCATCTTGTGTTAGTCTTTACAAATAACTGACTTTAAGGCTTCAGGGAGACATTTAGTTCCTTTTTCTTCAGCCTTTCATTTCAAGTATTTTTGTATATTAATTTCTCCCGTAGAAGAATAAACCTCTGTTACCATTATCTATCACCTACACAACTTTTTTTCCAAATCGGTATAATGAAAACATAGACTCAAGCCTGTGCCAATAGTCACTAGTATGGACCTACGTGCCCTTGCAAAATCCAGCAAACTCACTGAGACACTGATAGGGGCAGAGGAGAGTGCTAGCAAACCCAAGTGAAGGATCAGGACTACTGACTCATTCACTGTGCCAACATAATAAACAAATCAACATAAAATGTAAAATGCTATGAAAAATAAAGGAATTTATTCAGAGTAAATACTTTGATTTCATTTAACTAGCGGCACCCAATAGTAACTTTTTATTTACAACACTTATGACAAACTAGGTTTATTTTATGTTTGATAATTAATTGTTCACCTACCGAATCATGTGCTGCTAATGCAAGGGCTATGTTTACTGTAAGGAAGGGAAAAAAAAAAGTTAACAGCAGAATTTTATTTCCCAAATATTTTACAATTTTATGAACCTCCATAAGAAGGGAAGAGACATCTAATATAAATATTGAACATGTGATTATAATTGCCAGTTTAGTTCTTAAGGCTTGTCTTCACTGCAATAGTTTGGGCATTACTTCACTGGCAATGTTAAAGCACTGGCCGCGGCCAGTGCTTTAACATGGCTGTGTAGTCGCGGCATAGCGCTGGGAGACAGCTCTCCCAGCACTAGGGAAAAAAAAACAAAAAACAATCCACCTTCACGAGGGGAATGGCTACTAGCGCTGGTGCACTGTCTACACTGGCACTTTACAGTGCTGAAACGTGCAGCGCTCAGGGGGTTGTTTTTTCACACCCCTGAGCAAGAAAGTTGCAGCACTGTAAAGTGCCAGTGTAGACAAGCCTTTAGCTCAAGTCAGTACACTTGAGTTAACCACCTAGCTCCAGTGAGAGTAGAATGACCACACCGTAAAACAACACAGGAGCTATACAGTGATTTTGTCAGCAGCACATAGTGACTGGATTAGCATCTGATGAGTTGTTAAAAGCAACAGAGTCCTGTGGCACCTTTAAGACTAACAGATGTATTGGAGCATAAGCTTTCGTGGGTGAATGCCCACTTCGTCAGATGCATGTTGTTGTAACTCAAGATGCTGCATCCCCATTGCATGATCAGTTCCAGCATTAGCAGCACTTGAGCTTCAACACCCCCACACTCCCTAAAGGGCTAACTAGTTTTATCTTAAAGCACCACTTAACTCAAACTAGGGATTTGTGGGTGAATGGAATCAGATTAGGGGCAAAACTCGAGTCATAGCTTGAATTAATAATGAAGGCAAGCCTTTAATTTCTAAGAGACCGTGCAAAATAAAAAAAATTAAAAAAAGGGGGGTTCAAAATGTACTCTACCAAAAGAAAAGCTTGAGAAAACTCTTTGCGATTTCTGTTAGAGAATTTAATACCAATTTGATTTTTTAAAGGCGTAACAGGTTGTACTTAAAAAAAAAAAAAAAAAAAAAAAAACATACAGATTTACTTACCATGCTCTCCACTAACCCTTTTAAATTTAGTGACCAGTGACCTGCACCGTTAAAAACAGGCTTGTGCCATTTTTTGCTTGCATATGATTATTTTAAAAAAAAATAAAACAAAAAACATTAAAAAAAAAAAGATGTTGACATTTTCTGTTACAGGAACAAAACCAGGTTTTTGCTTGATTGTTACTTTAAATTTCAAATCTTATCTACCCTGTAAGCATCTGTAGCAGTGCTGTATGGGAAATTTTCAACAATGGGGGAGACAATAAAAGCAGATTCATCAAAACAAACTTTTGCAGGAACATTCCAGTTTTGACAAAATTTACTCAAGAAAGGTTTCTCAGGTCCAGTTTGGAATTTCTGGCCAAAACCAGAGAGAAACAGAGACATTAGCACATCAGCATGGTGGCTAGGGCTTTCATCTAGGATATGGAGACCTAGGTTCAAATCGGTGATCTGAATCATCCTAATAACCAGGCTATTTGCTGTTCTCTGTTGGGTAGGTCTGTCTGTCTCACTCTCTTACTTACTTCAAAAGGTCTCACGTTCGCCACAATGCAGAACAGGAACATTTTTGAACCAGTGAAAAATTTTCACAGGATGGGAAAACCATTGTCCACCCAACTCTAGTGTGGAAGCAACTTAAGAACTTGTGAAACTTGACAAGAGACTGAACACTGAGCAATTGAGAAGGACTTTTAGTCAGATGGTTTACAGTTTTTATATTTTTGTTTGTTTGTGTCAACCTTTATTTAACTCTAGTACTTGGAAAGAAAGGATGTTTTTATGAAACATTCAACAACGCAACACCTTCAACTAAGGTACAAGACCCTCAAGAAGTCCTTCAACAAAACCAGAAGATTACTTGACCTTCCTGATAGTTCCAAGTTAAAAACAAGCATTAAAAAAAAAAATTAAATTAAAACCTCTTTTGGCCTTCTTTATACATTATTAAAAAAAAAAGGGGGGGAGGGCACAAACCCAAGTTCAATTCTCTAAAGCAGCTCCAGTCTTTTTAGTAACAAGAAGGACGAGATAGATTTGTTGCAAGGTTGGCAGGGCAAGGAAAAGTTTAAATAAATTACAAAAACAGAGCTAAGATCTTTGCATGAAGAAAGTCTGGCAAGAGGGAAAACTGGAATGGAAGTGGAATGGAGGCATGAAGAGAGAGGTAGGAAGGAATAAAAATAAACCACATAATAGATGAATGGAAAATAGTACAGGAGAAGAGAAACACCAAAAGGATAAAAAGAGGAAGAAAAGCTTTTTCACACAAAATAGCACCTCCTCTCAGTCACTGATAGGAACTGCTGTTTCCAGAAGATCCAGATCAGTTGTGTGAAAGTGACAGAAGAAACTGGGAAGTTGATTTAGCTTCTTGTAAAGGTAGAAAAGTTATAGGGCAATGGAAGAAAAAGAGAGAAACATCATTCAACAATAAACACAATGGCTGATTAAGAAATGGTCTTGGATAGGCTTTCCCTGGGACTCACATCCAGTTGTCCTAAAATGGAGGGGTGGTTGAGGCCGGAATGTAAGAATACTTAAGCAATGAAAAATGAGGTAAACAGAGGCTCAGAGATATAGGATGGGATGCTGAGGTCTGCAAAGCAGTCACATAAATCTGTAGAAATATCTACCCAAGCGTCCTTTAACAAAACGGACAGGGTACACAACTTTAAAGGCAAATTAATCCCAGATTTCAGCAGCGATGTAATGGGCTGAATAAAAATTCTGCAATTATCTGACATTTAGATATTCATCTTAACACTGAAATTTATTCTCATTTTGACAAATGAGCACCCAGAGACTGCTTTATCTTCTCAGTACACATATGCAATACCCATTGAAAGGAGACTATAGCTCCAAAACACCAATCCTTGGACAGTGAATTTAGATTTAAGCTACATCTTCGATATTTATTACTTTGTTATGTAGTTTGAGGGTGCAGTCCATTTATATGGTCAAAGAACTGGAATCTCTGCCCATATTTAAAAAAAATAGAATTTAGTTAACTTAATCTAGACACCAATAAGTAGCCATGGATTCAGCTTGTTCATTTGTGGACATAAAGGAGTAAGTTGTTTTTATTGTTGGAAAGTCAACTTTACAAACCAGACTATCACCAACCTAACTAAGAACAGTGAATTACAATCACCAGCCAGCAAGCACATTGTAAAGAAATGCACAAATTGATTATTCTTTATGATGTGTCTGTAGAGAGGTGAAATCTAAAATAAGGAAATTCACTCAATCCGTACTTCAGTTTACAATCACTATGGCAATTCCAAATTAAACATGTCTGTGTTTTGTTTTTGTTTCTTTAATTTAACAGCCTGTCCTTTCCGTGCCTGGCAACCCAGAAAATGAACTATATATGTATGTAGAGCTATGACCATCTTATTTAGAATATAGACTTTGAACAAAAAATCTGAGGATTTCATCAAGAAATATATATTAAAAAAAAAATAGGCAACATTCAGTTACAGGGATATTACCTTCTTAATATGGATTCTGGAAGAGAGATTTTTAAATGTATTTACAAAGGCTAATATAAAGAGAAATATTTCCCAAGTAACTTTAATGTCAGCAAGACTTTTTTATTAGTAATATTAAACAAACCTCTGCAGTGTTATCAACCCAAATGTAACATCATAGTTCTATTGCCTAGGAATCACAGTTAAATGTTAATCATTAGTTTGAAATCAAGTTAGATGGGAAAAAAAAGGAGTCAAAGCCATTTCAGGTACTGTATACACTTGTGAGGCCCTCTACCAATTTTTGTGGTTTTGTTTTTCCTTGGGTAATGTTTACACAAACAACTGAGAAAATGGACAAAAGGTCCTTATCCTGCCAGCTTCCCTACATGGGCAGATCCCTGACTCCCACTGAAGAAAATGAGTCTCCACGTGTGTCAGAAGTCCACTTGCACTGAGCAGCTTGCACAATGGAGGTCTAACTTAGATCCTGATCCTGCAGTATGGTTTATTTATAGGCAGACCTCTGCATCCATGTGGAGCTACTTCGATCACAGGGAGACCCTGCAGAGGTATAAGGGCCTATCCAAAATGACTCGACTATAGGATCAAGGCATATGAAGTCTACAAGGTACACAGTGAAACTGACTCTTACACGAAGTGTTGTGATTGTCAAATGCAGAAAGACAGACAGACGCTTTCTCCTCCGCCCCCTGCAATACTGTTAAAATAATCTTAGGTGTTATTTGCACAATTATAGATGAAAAACATTCAAACGGACAGTATCCTTTTAAACTCTTGCAGACTACATAGAAGTGAAACTGACTTGTATGGTTTCACAGTTTCAGACTGAATTAAATTCAAAAAATTGCCTAAGAGCTGAAAAGTAAAGTAGATTTTTTAAATGCTTTTAGTTTTTACTAATATTGCTGTACTACAGATCTTTAATAAATATAAATATGCATGTTTTTATTTTGCTGTTTACTGCCTGTGTAATTTTTTTGTTTATTAATGTATTTGTATAAATATACCAAGCTCTTATGCATGTTATAAAACAGAAATAAATACCAGCACAATAATAAAAATGGATGACAGATCAGACACAAAAACTTACCTGCTGTTGTTGACTTTCCAACTCCCCCTTTCCCAGAAGCAAAAACCAGTACCTGCTTAACTCCTTCTATTGGCTTTTGTTTTGGAAGTCCTCGAGACATGATTTGAGCACGTTTTTCTTTTAGAAACCCATCATTAGTGCTTGATGACTTAACAAAACAAAAACAAAAAATAAATATATACTGTTTTGTTACAGATGTACAAGTCCTATAGTCTTTGAAAGAAAACATTTCAAAGAAGCTGGATTCCAGGAAAGTAACAGTCACATTAAGACTCAATGGCCCTGCCTACACTTTTGCACGTGAGTAGTCCTATTTATTCAGTGGGAATTATCTTGTGTATACAGTGCCTTGCATAATGAACAGGAGTACTTGTGGCACCTTAGAGACTAACAAATTTATTAGAGCATACAGTTACTCATATATATCTTGCAATATCAGGGCCTAATTCAGGAGTGATCCAACTGATGTCAGTGAAGTTACAAGTGCGCATAACTGGAAAAGTATTGCCAGCCTCAAAATGTTCAAAAATCACAGACTGCACACCCAAAAAATTATGAGTTTAACTTAAACATCCTGAAATTTCTAACTTTTAGATTCTTTTATTTTGTGCTTTTCTCTACAACCATGTGAGCTAGCAGTTTATAAGAAAGAAAGAAAGTTGAGATTCTCGCTTACTTATATGAATCCAGGTGCTGGGACCTGTGGGGTATAGATGGTCCACCAGCTGCCATTGGCATTTTAAGCACCATATCATCTAATCCTACTCAGAAGAGCAAATCAAGCTGACCCACTGATTAAAAAGGCAGAGGGTGCTGGTGGCCCTTCTACAGTAGGGTTCCCAACATTACTAACACCAATGAATCTGAACCACTATTAGCAACAGTGGGTAATTTTTAACACTGATAAGACTTTTTTGGCCTGCTTCTGATCTGAATCTAACTAAACCAGTTTTACATGCATAATGTCACTGGAATTACTCCTGATTTATACTGGTTTTACACAAGAACAGAATCAGATCCTATAATTTTTTATGTCCTGCAGACTCCCTACTGTATGGTATATAAGGAATTTCAGCTAGGAGTTTGACACATATACACACACATGCCAGTCAATGTCTTGCCTGTCACCAGTGGCAATCTTAGACAAAAGTATAACAAATAGACACTATAATTCTGAAGAACTGTCTGTGGGCCTACCCAGGAAACACTCTACCATTGGCAGCTCCTCCTCTGGGTCCTGTGGCTGGACTAATGTCTTGTCTACAGGGGGAAACTGACAGCATATCAATAGCAGAATAACTATTGAGCTGAAGCTATTCTGGTATAACTCCCCTGTATTGTATGGCCACTCTATTCCAGAATAAATGTGACTTTATTCCTGAACAATTACTCCAAAGGAGTGGAGTAATCATTCTAGAATAACGAGGAGTCCAGTGGCACCTTAAAAACTTTTAAGTCTGTTTTTCAAGTTTTGTTGTTGTTGTTGTTGTTGAAGAACGGCTACTTTTAAATCTGTTATTGAGTGTCCAGGGAGATTGAATGTTCTCCTACTGGCTTTTGTATGTTACCATTCCTGATGTCTGATTTGCGTCCATTTATCCTTTTACATAGAGACTGTCTGGTTTGGCCAATGTACATGGCAGAGGGGCATTGCTGGCACATGATGGCGTATATCACATTAGTAGATGTGCAGGTGAATGAGCTCTGATGGTGTGGCTGGGTCCTATGATGATGTCGCAGGAGTAGATATGGGGACAGAGAAGGCAATGGGGTTTGTTACAGGGACTCTACTGGCCATTACATACAGCCCCCAGCAAAAACCTCTCCAGCGCTTTATCAACAATCTACAATCTATCCTGGAAAACAATCCCCCACTCTCACAGGCAGGCCAATCCTCGCTTACAGACCACCCGAAAACCTGAAGCAAATACTCACCAGCAACTACACCCCACACCACAGAAACACTTAACCCAGGAACCAATCCCCGTAACAAACCGTGTTGCCTTCTCTGTCCCCATATCTACTCTAGCAACACCATCATAGGACCCAACCACACCAGCCATACCATCAGAGGCTCTACGTAAAAAGGATAAATGGATACAAATCAGACATCAGGAATGGTAACATACAAAAGACAGTAGGAGAGCACTTCAATCTCCCCGGATACTCAATAACAGATTTAAAAGTAGCCGTTCTTTAACAAACAAACAAAAAAACTTGAAAAACAGACTTAAAAGAGAAATTTAACACCATCAATTTAGGCTTGATGGTCTGAAGAAGTGGGTTTTTTCCCATGAAAGCTTATGCCCAAATAAATCTGTTAGTCTTTAAGGTGCCACCGGACTACTCGTTGTTTTTATGGATACAGACTAACACGGCCACCCCTCTACTTCATTCCAGAACAGACTGTCCCCAACAGCAAAACAGCTACAGCACAAAAGTTATTCTGCTCTAGCTATGCCGAGCAATTTCCCCCATGTAAACAAGCCCTGAGAGAAAGCCCCTTACCATGGGCAGCAAACATAACCTTATGGACTGTGCTGTCGAGCCCCTGAGAAATAAAGCTCTTGCTGGACTGGCAGAAAGGGGAGGGTCCGCTCCCCCAAGGGCCCCTACCAGAAGGGCCAAGCAGCACGGAGAGGGTGAGGGCCACTGGGAGACCCATTCCCCGCCGGCAAGAAGCATTATGAGACCTAGCCCCCTGTGGGGCACATGCACCCCCTACCCTAGGGGCTAGAGTCCTGCGAATGGGCCTTTCAGGGACCCAAAATGGGGCCTATTTCCCCACGGGATCCACCCCACAGTCCCTGTGGGGGCTGCTAGGGGCCCCCACTCCACATGGCCACAGCGCTCCCTAGGCAGCTCGGCGGGGCGCAGGCAGACCTGCCCCACCCCCGGTGTTTGCGCGCCCCGCCGCCAGTACAAACACAGCCGGGGCGGAGCCAGCGCCAAGGGAAGCGGACGCGGCGGCTCCGCTCCTCCTGGCTCCCCCGGGCTGCACTTACCGACGAGCGAGAGGAGAAGGCGGCGCTGCCCCAGCCCTGCAGGCGGCGCGGAGCCCCAGGGTAGAGGCCGGCGCATAGCACCCGGCACCACGCGTGGAACACCATCTCCTCCGCCGTCCCCTGCGCCGGGCGCGCTGAGATGGCGCCGCTTAACCCCGCCTCAGCAGCCCGCCCCCTTCCCCGGTGGGGACTGCCTGCCTGCCCCGTCTAAACCGCTCAGCTCCGCTCCCTCAGAAAGAGGCAGTCCGCTGGAAGCGCTGAAATCAAACCTCCCCCCGGGAGCAGTCGCTGCTGAGGGCAGGCCCGTGTAATTTGTACATTTAAAGGGCTCCACGGGAGGATGTGTGTGGCAAAACCCTTGCCTGCCGTGCATCTTAGCACTGCAGAGGCAGGGTCCTGGCATTATACTGGTTCATATCATGGGCAAAGGACACACATCGTGCAATATACATTTTCAAACAAGAAGAGACTGTTTTTTCGTCAGAGTTTATCATCATGACACGCTACAAGGTCTGTGTCTACCATGGGCCTCTGTGGATACAGGGTCATCCTGATTCTCTTTTGGGACAGGCTTAGGGTGACCAGATGTCCTGATTTTATAGGGACAGTCCCGATTTTTGGGTCTTTTTCTTATATAGGCTCCTATTACCCCCGACCCCCTGTCCTGATTTTTCACACTTGCTGTCTGGTCACTCTACACACAGGCTGAAGATAACGGTCTCTCTTCATGTATTAAGGGTTTCCCCCATCTGTTGCCTAATGCTTTGCAAGCCATGAGAAGGAACTGCTAGCAAGAATCTATAGTTAATGCTTTTAAAAAAAGATATAAAAACCTCTTGCTTCAACGTTTAAGGCAGCAATTAGGGTAACAATTTCTTGCAGCTTCCACTGAAGTACTTGATGGAAACTTTTAACAGTGTGAGTAATTAACAACTGGAACAATTTACAAGGGTTTGGGTGAATTCTCCATCACTGACAAATTTTAAATCATGATTGAGTGTTCTAAAGATCTCCTCTAGGAATTATTTTGGAGACGTTCCAAAGGACTCGTCTAGCCTTAGAAATCTATGCTGATCACTGTTGGGGACAGGATTTTGGACTAAATATAGCACAGGTCTGATGTGGTATGGCAATTCCTATGCTCCAGTATAGGGTGTGCATTCCCAAGCAGTGACCATGGAAAGAAGTTGTGACAGGATAGTTTCCTGTGATATTGTGGACAAACCTTACTGAAGTAAATTAGGAGTTCTTTGTATTGAAAATGTTTATGGATTATCTGTGGGTGAGACATGATTAATGTAAACCCTGGGAAGTGTTATGGATTCAAAGGAATCTTTTAAACAATGTGCTAGACAAGAACAAACTTTTAGTTGAGTGGGTTTCCCAGGAAGAGGTGTATGCAAATTGACCCATTCTGGTTGTGCAAGAACTCAGGCTTTTGAAGTTAGGCCTTGAGGAGGGGCCCTTTGTCTACTGCTCATCTGTTATGAGAGAACAAGAGCAGAAGCCCAAACTGTATAAAGGAGTGATTCCCAGAGTCACAAATGTTCTGAGCAACCAGTGTTATGAACCCGTACCCCAGGAAAACCCCTATGTGATGCTTGAAGGACTGATTCCTACCCGAGTCTTTGCTGGATCTGGGGTGATCTCTGTTAAGCTTATAAGCATGCAGGTAGGTTTTTATATGCTTTCTCTGTAATGCTTTACCTTAAGAATAAAGTGCTTGCTTAGGAAAAGCTGTGTCGTTCTTTATATCGATGGGCAATTACATTGTTTATAGTTTCTGAGAAGAACGTAAAGCTGGTCTACTTAGGCAGTCTCACTTGCTGGTGACCTCACAGTGTAAGCAGGAAACTGTGCAGCCTGGAAAAATCCCAGTCAAGAGGGATCGAGATTCAGGCCACTTCTCAAGGGATGAGGCAGGAGCCTAGAAGTGGATGCCTATGCTGGACCATGGAGGGGGAATACGTGCGCAAGTGCTCTGAACTGTGACAGAAGCATAATCAAAACAGTTCCTTATTAACATTTACAGATCTACCAATACCACGAATGAAACATTGGTGAGTGGTGGCATACCTTAAAAAATAAGCTTTGACACATATCTTTCAGAGAGTTGTTATTTATTGCCTTAAAATAGGGCTGATCACACTATACTGTTTCATGAGTAAGGCTACGTTTTAGTCACAGGTCTTTTTAGTAAAAGTCATGGACAGGTCACAGGCAGTAAACAAAAATTCACAGCCTGTGACCTGTCCATGACTTGTACTATATACCCTTAACTACTACTTGGGCCAGGGGGCCGCAGGAGCTCTGGGGGTGCTGGGAGGTGGCCCAGGATCCCCACTGGTGCTGGGGGGGCCAGGCAGCGACGCGCAGCTCAGGACCCCGGCTGGTGTTCAGGGTGGGTTTGTTGGGGTTGGCAGGCTCCCTACCTAGCTCCACCTGTCCCTGCAACTCCTAGGGGGAGCTCTGTGCGCTGCCCCGCCACAAGCTCCAGCTCTACAGCTCCCAGTGACCAGAAACCACAGCCAAGGGGAGCTGCAGGGGCAGTGCCTGCTAGCAAGGACAGCGTGCAGAGCCCCCATAACCCCTACGCCTAGGTCAGGAGCTGCAGGATCATGCTGGCCACTTCTGGGGCACCATGACTTCTGTGACAGACACACAGCCTTATTCATGAGACACCCATGTGGCGCCCGCAATTCCACAACATGGTTTGTTGCTGTCCATGCTGGCAAGACCAAACCCTATTTATACAGAATTCCCCCACATAGTAAATTTTGCATTGTGGATAGTCCCTTGAAAAGGACTGAAAACCTAAGACAACTATCTTTTTGTTTACACCAGTTTAAAGCAGGAGTAAATCAATGGTCTATAATCTGTGGAGTCTACTATAGTCGGTTGAGTTATGTTAGTGTAAAACTAGTGTGAGAGGAAAGTCAAGCCTGTGGCAAAAATACTGTTGAAGTCCTGACTACAGAGGCCAGCCAACATTTTTAATGTATTTAAACTGTATTTTAATCCAGTTTTTTTTTTTGGAATTCAGTTTAAGCCAAGTTCTCATGCAAGACCCAATTTTGCAAACCCTTACTCTCATGAATAGTCCTTATTCCATGCTAGTGCTAATACTAAAGTACTTCGGACCCTTGCAGGTTCACGCCTTTAGTTTTCAAATATAAACCCCAATGTGTAGCTAGTGTTCCACTATTGTAGATACTTGCAGTCTGTGATGGTTCCAATTTTCTAAAATCAATTTAAAATGTTATTATAACAAGGACTACAGTTGTTTTACTTTCAAGAGAATTTTTACCATCATTTTTAAATGTTTTATTTTTTGTCCTATATTTTTAAAAGACACAGATAATCAAGCATTTTGTTGAAACACACTAACTTCAAAGACTTAGTTCAGGCTTCAAATATCTCAGGCAGCCACAGAAAAATTAAAAGATAAGAATACAATATTTTTGCTAAACAATAAATGGCTCTCACTCAAATTGCCATTTTTGTTCTAACAGTAGAAGCAAATTTTGCATAGAACTGACAGAGGCATGTGCAGATGTCAAATAGTTCTCCAGAAACTTACTTCTAATGCAAACCAAAGAGCAAAAGAATACTGAAGTCTCCAGTACTTCATCTGGAGAATTACTAATTTTGGAACTCCAACATAGTTATATTCCAAAGACCCTGTCTTCACTGACCATGGAAGCCGTGTTAGCACCTTCCTAGAGTAGCTAGAGCCAATGTTAAAGTAGTGCAAAATGTTATGCATATCACAGAAAATAAACAGGCATTACAAAATTAATATTTTGCATGCATTTTAGCTATACATCACTATAAAGGCAACAATATGTAAAAAAAAAAAAAAGAATGGCAAAGAGCTGCACCACACACTTTCCACTCAGCTTTAACTCTGCCTTGGGCAAGTTTCTTGCCCTTTTAAGTCCTGTCTAACCTTGCACAAAGTAAAATTGGTTTTGAGAACAATTTAATGTTGCTAGGTGTCACATTCCAGGATGCAATCAGTGAGGGGATGTATCACCACCTGTCCTGCAACCTTGGTAGCCTCACAAAGCTTTGCTGTTATATCTTCCAACCTGGGCTGCTCACAAACAGCCAAACAGCATGCAAGTCACACCCCAAGTGCCTGCGTACAGCTGCAGTCCTGGTCCAGCAACTCTCATCCCAGCATTCTGTCAGCAACACACCAGCTCCACTCTGGCTTCCAGCAACCTTGCAATTCTGGCTTACTATTTGCTGATTGACCCTAACACACTCCCAGTCCCAAATTTTACCCAAAGCATGCATTCTGCATTGCCCAGCCCCCTTATGGACAGTTCAGACATTATAAGTCAAGTCAAATTAGAGGATTGGGCCAAAAGAAACCTGATGAGGTTCAACAAGGACAAGTGCAGAGTCCTGCTCTTAGGACGGAAGAATCCCATTCACTGTTACAGACTAGGGAACGAATGCCTAGGAAGCAGTTCTGCAGAAAAGGACCTAGGGGTTACAGTGGACGAGAAGCTGGATATGAGTCAACAGTGTGCCCTTGTTGCCAAAAAGGCTAACGGCATTTTGGGTTGTATAAGTAGGGGCACTGCCAGCAGATCGAGGGACATGATCGTTCTCCTCTATTTGACATTGGTGAGGCCTCATCTGGAGTACTGTGTCCAGTTTTGGGCCCCACACTACAAGAAGGATGTGGAAAAATTGGAAGAGTCCAGCGGAGGGCAACAAAAATGATTAGGGGGCTGGAGCACATGACTTATGAGGAGAGGCTGAGGGAACTGGGATTGTTTAGTCTGCAGAAGAGAAGAATGAGGGGGGATTTGATAGCTGCTTTCAACTACCTGAAAGGGGGTTCCAAAGAAGATGGATCTAGACTGTTCTCAGTGGTACCAGATGACAGAACAAGGAGTAATGGTCTCAAGTTGCAATGGGGGAGGTTTAGGTTGGATATTAGAAAAAACTTTTTCACTAGGAGGGTGGTGAAGCACTGGAATGGGTTACCTAGGGAGGTGGTGAAATCTCCTTCCTTAGAGGTTTTTACGGTCAGGCTTGACAAATCCCTGGCTGGGATGATTTAGTTGGGAATTGGTACTGCTTTGAGCAGGGGGTTGGACTAGATGACCTCCTGAGGTCCCTTCCAACCCTGATATTCTATGATTCTAAGTCTGTTGCCCCTGTAAGGGGTCAATATCCAACAGCCTGCTATTTTAAATGGAGTTACCAAACAGCTCGGTTTAAACACAACACTGGATTAGTTTTGATTAAAAAATAAAACAAGTTTATTTAACTACAAAGAGCTGTTTTTAAGTGAGTACAAGTAAAAGGTATTAAAGTCAGAAATGGTTCCAAGAGAAATAAAGATAAAACTTTTTCTAGTAGCTAAAATTTAACAAACAAGATTTTGTTCAAGGAAAAATCCTCACCACATGTTCCCAGCAACATTGCTAACTACATTTTCACGTCAGTATCCCTCCCACAGTCAAAAGGCTGGTTCCTTTGTCTTCTTAGGTGAAATAAGGAGAGAAAGATAGATAGATAACCTGGAGTGTTTTTGCCCCTTGCTTTTGTAGTCCATTGTGATGGGGTCCACACACTTTATGTGAGTGCCTGTGCTCAGCCATGTGTCCGCACCTGCATTCCCTCTGCGTTGCTGCTTATGGTGACCTCTGCTGGCAGTTAACCTCAGGCAGGTTTTTCAGTGACTCAGCCCTCTGGGCAAATCATACACAATCCGTATGTGAAACAAATGGAAAACAGACCCTTTCCGGGGTGTGTAAATTGAGGTAAACACACATTTCTTTGTTTAGGATAGACCTGTTTAACAACTTCTGCCTAGTCAGGGCTATGTGAGTTTGAACATGTGCTAACAACAATATAGAGGGGGAATTCATAACTTTACATATAATGTTGCTATATACATTTCACCATGATATTATTGACCAGTGTTAGTTTTCAAATGATTTCTCACAAGGCATATTTTGTACAAAAATTATTACAATAGTTTGTAGGGTGTTAGTATGGAGCACATTTGGTCACACTGGGATAGCTTTCAAAGGCCACATTTGCCATCTCAGAAGAGAGAGTGAGAGATTGTTGGGAAAACCTTTTTAATAACTGATTTTTTTTAAATGGTCTCTTTATAAAGTTTTGATTCTGATGTGGATTGGAGGTTATTTAACAGCATGATGCAGTGGTTCCAAAGAGGATGGAGCTAGGCTGATCTCAGTGGTGGCAGATGACAAAACAATGAGCAATGGTCTCAAGTTGCAGTGGGGGAGGTCTAGGTTGGATATTAGGAAAAACTATTTCACTAGGAGGGTGGTGAAGCACTGGAATGGGTTACCTACGGAAGTTTAGAGGTTTTTAAGGCTTGGCTTGATAACGCCCTGGCTGGGCTGATTTAGTTGGGGTTGGTCCTGTTTGAGCAAGGGGTTGGACTAGATAACCTTCGGCGGTCTCTTCCAACCCTAATCTTCTATGAGTCTATGACTCACAGGCCTGAGAACCAAGAGATTTGGGCTTTGCACCTGTCTGCCTCTGATGTGATATATAACATTGTACAAATCAACTAAACCTTACAGCGGCTCAGTTTTTCCATCTGTAAGAGTGAAACAATGGTACTTACCCATCTCTGTAACGAGCTTTGAGTGAAGAGTGTGTCAACTATGTAATCTATGTAAACTATGCAATCAAGAATCTCTTCTTGAAGTGAAAACAGTGCTAAAAGAGCAGGAGAAAGAGAACTGGAATCCCCAGCTATAAATTTCATGTCCCTGTAGTTTGTAAAACACATTTTTTTGTCTTTAGGTTTCTTTTATGGGACTGATTACTTATTGAAACTGGTCTGCACATCTGTGTGTTTAATAACATTTATTTGCACTATTTATCTTTGTGTCAAGAGTCTAACAAACATTTTATTTTACCATCCATATATCACCAATTACTTTACAACATCTCTTTGTCAGACTCTTATAACTTCAATAAAGTTATAGAAAGCATACCTACTACAGAATGTTAAAACCACCACAGGAAAAAAAAAGATATGTACTAGCAGCAATTGCTAACATTTAATTCTACCTACATTAGGCATCAACTTAATCTATACCCACTTCTATCCCTGCATTGGCAAAATAAGAGAACACAGCATCTCTTGTTTTGGTTACATGCCTATTGCAGATTATGTTCACATAAGCGACAAGCTCAGGTTATACAGCTTGTCTGTCCGGCTGTGCATAATTTGTTACAAAGCATGCTGCCTTTTTACTTCACAGCGTATTGAACACTTCACAAATACAAATACTATGCTGAATAAAAAAAGGCAGATAGTCTGATGGCCATATTGTTGATTGCACTCTTTTTAAGTCAGACATCTTCAACTTGCTTTAAATGCACCCACCACCACTATCCTGCAACAGTTGAGTCTGTGGAAGAATCATTTTCTATCTGGGTTAGTATAATCAGGATATGGCTTCAAGAGCCAGGGAAGCAATGTATATGCAGGGTCACTGAGAAGTAAAGAGGAGATAGATGCCCCTATTAATATCAGTTCTGTGGCAATTGCCACTTTCTTTTCCACAGTGAGAGGAGATATCATCTTGAAGGCCTGGTGCGGAAATGTAGGACTTAGACTAACTCACCACAATCCTAGAGAAGTTCTGCTTTCTCATCCTGAATTTCTACAGGCACTATTGCTCATCCTAGGTCTTGAGACAACAGAGTACCAGTAGGCTCTGGTGTGCTCAGGATCTGAATGCAAAAGTGGAACTTCACCTGGTGAATCTCTTCTTGAAGTGAAAACAGTGAAAGAAAGAGAGACCTGGGCTTGGCAGCGTGAACCTCCGTTAATGGTGTCTCTCTTTTTATGGCTTTCTACTAGTAGGCCTTGGCCACAGTAAGTTTTTTCCTCCTAAAACGTTCTGACCCTTGCGACATTTGGTACATCTCCACTTGGGAAGCACTAGTGTAAGCAAAGTGCTTGGAGCCGCTGGGACAGGACGGACTTTGATTGTGGTTCAGGTCAGCAGACTGAGCAATTGAAATTATTCTTATAAATGAAGATATGAATTATTAATTTTTTCAAATGCATCATTATTAATCATGTATAGAGCACTCAAAATGTGCTAAGTGCTTTACCGACAACTGCCATCCCTTCCCCAAATCGCTTAGGCCCACTATTCCAGTGTTCCAAGAGTTATTGAAAAATCAACATTAATGATCCAGTGAGCTCCTCAGTCCATGATTTTAAAACTTGGATGCAAGTGTGGTAGATTTAATTGTCTACTACACTCTGCCTGAACCGACCTTGTTTGAAACATGTCACCTCCTGGTGACCTGCCTTTAACTTCAAGACTTTAAGAACTTAATTTCCAGTATAGACACAAAACTTACTAAATATTAGCCATACAAACATTTTGCAATGATTATGAAGAATAAGAATTCTGGGAGACATTTGTGCTTCAGACAGGCACAATACCTTCTGGAGTTCCCAGAAAGTGCAGCCACTATGATAGCCTTTTAGGTCTGCTCTACACTACGGGGAGGATCAATCTAAGTTACAAAACTTCAGCTACGTGAATAACGTCAATGTACTTAGATTTACTCACCGCAGTGTATTCACTACGGTGTGTCGACTCTGCTTGCGCCTCTCACGGCAGTGGAGTATAGGAGTCAACGGGAGAGTGCTCGGGGGTCGATTTATTGTGTCTAGACTAGATGCGATAAATCAACCCCCGCAGGATCGATCGCTGCCCACCAATCCGGTGGATACAATAGACATACCTTGGAGGATGTGGCTTCTAATCCCTTCTGAACCCAGCCAACGCTGCTGGCCCATGGGGAAGGACGTGTAGTGTCATTACATTCCCTTTGCCCCTTACTATCACCTTTGAGATGGAGCAGTTCTTACACTCAGAAACAAGAATTGCAATTGTGTCTGGCCCTTGTGTAGGGGCATAATATAGGGAGAGACACTAAATCTGACCCATTATCATTATTACATTCATTATAATCTTTTTTTGCACCTTTTCCTACATGTCTAGATATCAAGCTGGCATTGATTTTAATTGGAGTTGTGCCCCCAGTACCCCTGGACCAGAGCAGGTGAGCCCAATCCAGCCAATTAAAGAGGGCTGGACTATACCTGGATTTATAAAAGGCTGCTAGTAAGCAGATGCAGGAGATTGAACTGAGACAGGCTGCACCCTGTGAGGAAAGGCCTACACTGGAGTGGAGCTAGTGCCTACGGTTGGTGTCTGGAGCCAGGGACTTGGGGAAGCAGTGCTGGGCTGTTGCTCCAAGAAGGGAGCAGAATCAACTGAGACTGGGAAGCTGCCAGGAGCTATAGGGCCAGAGATTCCAGGGAGAGGTGGCCTCAAAGCTTGGGGCCAAGGATTAACTTTAAAAGACTTTTGTTTGTTTGCTAACCTCTGTTAAAGAAATAACCTCTGTGAAAGAGACTGGACATGGCAACACATGCTTTGGAGCTGGGGCAGAAGCATGACTTGGTGAAATGCCCATTAATATCAGCAGCAAATTTGGTCCATGGTATTTTGAGACAATGTGTGATTTCAAAAATCCATGCAGAACAAAATGAGGTTTCTTTGTAGTTTCACATATAGAATTTTTATTTCAGAAGTAGAATTGCTTATTATATCCTGCCATAGTCTGAACAGCAGCATATTAACAGGCACAATGCAAATAGAGAGCAACTAATGACAGATTTGTTTTGCATAATCATTCATGCTAACTCTTAGTAAATATAAGAACACGGAAGTTGTTTGCATGCAATTTAATAATTAGGTTGCTTTGCCAATCCTTAAACAAAGAAAAAAAATTAAAGTCCTCCCCTTAAAGGCTTTAGAATCATGCTTGGCTAAATAAGTTTGCAGTGCTTCCGTAATAGGAGCCCCATATAGTTTGCATATTGCTTCTTCATGTGATCTTGGCTCATCCTACTCATTAAAGTCTCCTCAGTCAAGAATGGCTGAAAAACCTGATTTTAAAAGTTAAAAGAAAACTATTAAAAATTAGTCAGTAAGTCTCTCAAGTTAATATATTCTAATTTAGCAAAAACATACATCCAGACCCGGGTGATTTTACAGAGCTTTTGCAGCCTTGAGCAGGTCTCTGTGGATCAGAAACTAAGAGATTTATTTTGTTGAATATTCCCTTCAGGCACAGGGCCACACGTTCTTCTTAGAAATTTACAAACAAAAATAAAATATTAAAATCTTCTTCAAACAGGAGTGACTGACTAACTAAAAAAAAAAAAAAATTTCCATATTTGAAGAGGAGTAATTTAAGAAAATCATTTTACCTGCTTTCTACCAAATTTTATTTCAATTATTATTGAGGCAGCATCAAAGAGGCCCAGTCATAGATCAGGACCTTATGCCAAGCACTGTACAAGGGAACAAAATCAACAAATCAAAAAAAGACAGTCCCTACCCCCAAAGAGCTTAACACCTTAGAATAGTGTTGGACTCTGTTATTCTGCTTTTGAATGACTGACTATGTCAAATGGGGTTTGGTCACAATTTCTGAAATCAGGGTTAGTGGTTTTGCCTCTTAAATATTTTAAAGAAGTGTAGTACTCAGTTACATCATGTCACATTACACAATGTGTCTATTTTAGTGACAAAAGTTTTCTTCCAATCTTTACTTTCAGAAGATTCATAGTCCTGACAACTGACTATAGAATTCAAGAACAATTTGAATACCATTCTAAGGTGTTAAACTCTTTGGGGGTAGGGACTGTCTTTTTTTTTTTTTATTTGTTGATTTTGTTCCCTTGTACAGAGCTTGTAGAATGGAATGTTCTTCCTTCCCCTCATATCACTTCCGCAACACACCACATTCATCTGCCTGAAGGAATTTGCATCAGTATCGAAGCTCCACAAGGAAGCCATTCTTGAACTTTTGGCTCAGTGATCACTCTGGTCTGTCCTGCACAAGACGCCCAGACTTTCTCAGGTTTTTGTTGTTGTTTTTTAAACCTTTTATTTAAGGCTTTTCATTGTGCTCCCTCTAGTGGATAACAATAACATTCATTGCAGGTGAAGACCACTCATCAATTGTTTAATAATAAAGAGTGAGAAACAATTAGTTTGAATATGATACAATATGAGTAAATGAAATTAAGCAGAGCAAATGCATCACTCGAAGCCTACAAGGATATTACAGGGAATTAGTCTCTATCCTGTGTGAAATGATGACTGAATGTTGTCTGTTTTACAGAATGTCTTGCAGCAGAATGTTTTTGTAGCAGATGAGAAATAAAACCTAAGTCCTGACCATTTGTGGCACATTTTGCATGGGTAAAGATGCTTATCCTGGTGCCCTGGCCAAATTCAAGATGGATAATGAAATTCTACCTCCAGTTTCATAGGGCTATGGTATTCTTCTCTTTTTACTTTCCGGGTGGTATTGTGCAGTTATTGTTTTCACTTCAGAGGTAGTTGTACCTGTGGGCAAAGCAACTTTTGAATATTGCATGAATTCCAGAGCCTGCAGTTCTGTCTCATGCTGACAGCAGGAGGACTCTACTTGTGTGAATAAGGTTTACTCACATAAGTACGTTTAGCAGGATTGGGCCCATAGTTTGTACAAATACTATGGATGAATAGCATTATGTGTGTTTTTTTTCCCAGCCGCAGCAGTTCACAAACCTTATGGTACTGATAATATGTATGTATATATTACAAGAACTCATTTCCAAAACAAATAATATATTGTTATGGCAAATGTGATGTAGTGTTCTTCACAGTGCTGAAGAGATGTGGCTGTAATGGATGTTAAGGGAATTTTTACTACTTCCCCAGGATGAGGGTAGGATGTGTATCACTCCCTGGTTTTCCATTATTTGACATTGATATAGTAGTAGTATCCAAAGACCACAGTCAGAATTCAGGTTTCACTGTATCCACACTGTTAAAAAAAAATGCATAGGAAGATAGGGTGCCTGCCTCAAAAAGCTTGCAGTTTAAATACAAAAGATAAAAATAACAGAAAAGTTGAATGCTAAAGGTCATTGTATCAAAGGTATCTTGTTGGTTACATTTTTTTTCAAATATTTCCCCAAACCGTCCCTCACATGCATATTATCTTGTCAATCTGTTCCATCATTGCTTCCCTAATGCACCCTCCTTGACAAAGCACACAAGCACTGTGTAGAAATAGGCACAGTATGAGCGAGAGTGTCTGAAATCCGTTATGGAGGGTCCCTGTTCGGTTCCAGTGATCTCTTGAGGTGAGAGACTACATCTAGTGAAGATTCTGGGCTCTGACTAAAACAGTCGGTGTTGTTCTACTGTAGCCACACCCAGCCTACATATTACAATACTACACCCCAGGAGCTAGCTTTCACTTTGAGGGATACGATGTAAGCAATGGGTGTTATCTCTTTTGTCTTGATAAAAGCAAATCCTTAACAGTTTGGGCATAAGTTACCAGACAGGAGACCCAATTCATTGCTGCCCTATAGTCCTTTGCCCATTCAGCAGGCATAACACCTTCCCCTAGTCCAAGTGGGCAAGTGCCCATCACTTTCTCAGCTGGGCTAGTGCTGGCTGAGGGAGGTTGGAGGCATGGTCAGGCCTTCTCTAAGCCCTGGTGACTCCATGCCTTCACAAGGCCCATAAGACTTTTTACTTGTGTTTTTCTGCCCATACTTGGGCCACTATAGTTCCATATGTAACCACTTTTTTTTTCGGGGGTTGGGGGGTGGAGAGCCAGCTAGCACACTGCAAAGCAGTGAGGGAATGAGGAAATTTTGACTGACACTCCTGGAGAGAACACCCCTGTTTATGAAAAAGTGTTATGAATATCTGATGTCCATAGAGTGTATATACAATTTCAGGTTTCAAAGGTTTAATTCAAAAGACCCATACTCAGTACACTACCTGGGCCGTTGTTGACGTCACTAGGCCTCACTCTAGGTAACTCGGGAGGGTGGAAGGTCACTAAGTGTCAATGAAACTTTCCTGCACTAGGCCTAAGTGAACCAAACTCTATCCTTCCATGTTTAAACTCTAATCAACCTCAAAAGCCAGGTGCAATTGGAATATGTAAGCAACCAGTTATCTGTGTGCAACCTCCTGCTCAAGCAGTAATAATGAGGCCTGCATGTTTCTGGCTGAAGGGAAAAAGGACAAGATAACGGTTTAAAGAAGTTACTAACAAGCTAGGCTTCTAGCTGCCAAGAATAATTTAACTGCTTAAATGTAATCGTTATTTGCTTAGTAACTATTACCAGGGACGGGAGGGGTAGAGGAAGGAATGGGTGGGGAGAAAGGGAGGGCTAGAGGGGAAAGGGGGGGGGTGAGGCTTAACTGCAAAATGTATAAAAGAAGAAAAACTGTTCCTGTTAGTGTGGTTGATCTGAGACGTGCCTGTTTCCTAGCACCGCTTTGGGATCCCAAATAAACTTTGTTTGCTTCTCCCCCTGGTGTGTTTATTGGCGCGAAGCACACCGGGCAACGAACCCCGCTGTTGCTTTGCCTCGGGCACTCCGTGCTGGCAACACCATGACTTCTCTGCTGCACAGGATGAATAGCTGCATTCACCTGGATGCACTTGCACCTCTAGTTCCAAAAAATTCTAGATGTTTCAGATATAAAACATAAGCCACACTAGTCTACAACTCTGGCATAATTTTGAGGGCTGACAGTGATGATGCACTGTGTTTCCCCCAGACTTACAGGTTTATATTTTTCTCCCTGGTATGGCAGGGTTAAATTTAGAATATAAGAATGGCCATAGTGGGTCAGATCAATGGTCCATCTAGCCCAGTATTCTGTCTTCCAACTGGCCAATGCCAGGTGCTTCAGAGGCAATGAACAGAACAGGCAATCACAGTGATCCATCCCATCATCCACTCCTAGCTTCTGGTAAACAGAGGGTAGTGACATTTATCCCATTAATGCTACTTGGAACTATTTATGTAATTTCTCTGTGCACCAGGAAAAGATCAGATCCCTTTTAATGGTTCTGAGACATCAAAAGTTACATCACAATTTATATATTCTCTCTAACGGCCTAGAGCCATACCACGGGTCCTTTATCTCAGTGTAGGCATACTCTATGTGGTTGAACGCTGAAATACAGTTGTCAATCCAGAAGATTTAAAGACATCTTTGGGTCACAGCTCCTATAAATCTCTTCCTAGGCATACTGATGTTCAGCCAACCAAGAAAGAACACAGACTATATAGGTCATTAGGAAATGCTCTGAATAGAAAACCCCTGATGTCATTCCCACGAGCTGTTTTCCATGCATCCTGATAGAACTGAGTGAAGTCTGAAGAGGCAGTAATAGAATGCCTCATCTGTTATTTGGCAGTTGCTGGAGACAGGCTACTTTGTGCCCAGAGTACAGCGGTCTCTTTAACTGACTAGTCCAAGAAACTTGTCAAAGTGTAATGGGTTGAGTAGGTTTGCCATCTTTTGAAGTTTGATTTCCTCTCATGACATTTTGGTACAACATCTTCATATTGTTATTGCAACAGGTGACATTCCATAAAGTGTCATCACACCACTACACAGAATGATGGCATCCATAAACATGTCATCACTGTACGACACAGTGTTGTCTTATGATCATGTTTTGCTGGCCCCAAATCACTTTCATGATGGTAAAACTCTCCTACTCGCATGATACAGCAACATATGAAATCCAGAACGAATGGCAACCTAAACAACTGCAGAGGCTTATTTTGTCAGGTGTCAGCCCATAATTTCAGTAGAGAAGATGTATTAACTGAGACAATACTGTACCTGCTTTACTGTCTCACTTCTTTCATAAGTTTCTAATCAAATGTAACTGCCAGCTGATCTTGATTTTCCTTTGGTTTTATGTGGAAAGTAAAATGGCTAAGGGAAAGAGTGAAAAAATAGACGCCTGTAAATCACTAATGAATATTCATTGAGTCATGTAAGATAGTAGACCATGTCCCAACAAGTTATTTTGCTTCCTGTAAGACTTTCAATATAGCTTAAAATGTTTGATAGACTCTTCACTGCTGAGAACTTTTTAAAATTTTGCTTTTCTAAACTATCCTAAAGCATAGGATTTTCAACACGTTTGATAGCCTATTTAACATTTGATCCCAGAGATGGGGTGTACACCCTACATTGGCCCTGAAAGAGCTGAACCAATTAAGATGCAAATAGGGGAGTCTTTCAAAGTCCTTCTGAACGAAGGACATCAGGCAGTCCTCATGCCCACTGTCCCAATTATGTCCCTATTCATTGCCCCTAGCAATACCACTCCAGAACCAAGGCCCACCCTCTACTCTGGGTTCCAGTCCAAGGCCTTATAGCAAGTATTTAAGGTCTGGGACTTCACCAATCTTACTGTTCTCTTCCCTAGACTATTTTCTATTGTGCTTCCTTAAGCTCCTTCTTCATCAGTCTTCCTAGTCAGACACACACACCCTGCCCCGCCCCTTTTAGGTCTGCTAGGTAAACCCTTTATTCTGGATTCTTATCTACCTTTCCTTTCCTCTTAACTCAGAGAGAGACTGCAGGTTTCCTTCATCCACTGTTTCCAGACTCCTGGCTTTACAAAAGCCCTACCTGTTCCCTCGAAGGTGAGACTCCCAAGTAGTGCCCTCCACTCAGCTTAAATCTCCTGTTTGCATCTTACTTGGTTGACTGGGTCCACCTGGCCTAATTCCTCTCTTGCACGGCTGGTGTGGGGAGGGCACCCCATCACAATACCCTAGAAGAACACCAAGGCTGGAAAGGACATTTTTCCACATAACCTTAGATTTTAAAACTTCTGAAGGGTTGATCTTTGTCTTTTACAATGAATGCTAAATAGCTACTACACAGAGGCAGAACATCAAATATAAAATATTTCCTAACATACACAGGAAAAAAATATTTGGTATTAGACTTTCTAAAGAGAGCTTTTATTTATGTTACATGAGAGTTTTTTCACTTGCTGTGGGCATTAGACCCACCCTTCATGGGATCTCCACATCCAGGCACCAGCCCAAGCCCAGATGTCTACACTGCAATTTTATAGCTTCATGAGCCTGAATCAGCTGACCTGGGCTCTGCGATTCAGTGCCAGGGGAGGAGGGGCAGTTATTGCAATGTAGTCATACCCATACCACATGGCCTAAGGATTATCCCTACATACAACAATGATTAGAGGGGAATCCCCCTGAGAATATAAGGCTAATAAAAGGCTATTCACAATATTCTTCAGAGAAGGAGAGAAAAAGAGCCACATCTCTGCTCACAGGAAAATTGTTTTGAAGGGGAAGCCCTATGCCAGGATGATCATCATCATGTCCTCCTCACATCTGGCGTTTGCTGCAGCCCTAGAAGGGGTAGTAACTTTCAGTGCCAATGCAGCCCAGTGACAAGTCGTCACTGACACTCTTGGCAGGAGGCATGAATGCAGCAGATATAGGCGTACCAGAGTTTAGCATTCTAAAAATAGCGTAGCTCTGGCAGCACAGGCTAGCTGCCTGAATACAATTCTCCCCAGGACCCTGAACCTTGCTCAGGTATGTCTACATGTGCTGCATTCACACCTCCCACTGGCACTGTAGACATACCCAAAGAGTTAACTGACAAAAACACTTCTCCATCATGTTTTTCATTATTGCAAAGCTGTTTATTTGGTGGGGAGATAGGGAATGTAATAGTATCCACTGAAGACAGTGCATACTAATATCCCCCCTGTGACAGGTGTCAGAGGATAGTGTAGTTACAGGAGACTGTGGCAGGCTAGTCCTTCTGCTTAAGGGATTGCCTTACTGCAAAGACAGCATCTGCATTCCTTTGGAGTTTACATCTGTAGGAAGATGGATGATGTATTCTGCTTAGACCCGAAGGGATTTATTTTCCCCCATTATGTGTGGATGCTTTAAAAGGTCTATTCCCTCCAGGCCCAATCCTGCCCCACTGAAGGCAATGGTAGTTGAATTGGACTTGTTAACACCATTGTGACTTGTGCACACAAATGCCTGGCACAATAAACATTTGAGTAAAGAAAAGCATAGTACGTTAATATCAGAACTTCATTAAAGTGTTAGTCACCTGTAGACAAAAGACCATGTTTAACTATATTCTTATTTTCTTTCAGGAACTCTGGTGAGTAAGTGGATACCTTTATCTAGCAACCTTTTCAACAGAAGCAAATGTCTACTTCTCACTTAGGAGTGGCATAATTGGATTTGACAGACTTCACATTTAGTGTTATTTTATTCAGAAGTTTAATTAAATTCTGATTACTCTAATTTAACATGTGCCACTTTTGTAATTGTATGAAAGACTAAACAAAACCATAATCTATTTGTAACGTAGTAATGGGGTTTTTTTGCTGTGTACTGTAAACATGCATTAAAATTAACTACTCAAATTCTGGCAATGCTCCCACACAATAGAGATGACTGTTTATTGTAAACAGTATTTTGCCATTTATGGCTAAGACAAATCTTCCAAACTGCAAAGACATATTGAAAAACCTACACACAGCTAGGGAACCGCAGATTCAGGTTTCTGCCCTCTAAGTACCTATAAGAACTACAAATCTATTTATTCTTTTAAGGGGTCTAGTCGCCTTTAGCTAGTGAATATGCCTGTTTAGGGCTTTGTCATGAGTTTACAGCTCAGCACTGTATTGTGGGGAGAGCTAGAGAGTTGCACCAACTCACAGGGAACTCAAACATTGTGCCTGAAGTCTTTCCAAGAGCTCTGGCGCACACAAGGGAGTGTAGTCACTAAGCCATGACCCTGGAAGAGAGTGCAATGTCTACCACCATTTGTGCTTACCCAGCTCTGTTGATCAGTATGGCCACCTCCTATAGAGAAGCTAGCTCTAGCAGCAGCACTAGCTTTGAGTAGCCCTTACACTCCCAGAGTTCAAGGACTGCCATTTTGCCTGGCTTTTGCTTGATGGTTTTAGGGAGGGAAGTTCCTTGGGCTCTCTCCTCACCCTCCTTTTTCATAACGTGTGGCCAAGCATAATTTTGCCCTTAATGTGTACACAGTGCTTTGAATACACCTCTACCCCGATATAATGTGACCCAATATAACACGAATTTGGATATAACATGTTAAAGCAGTGCTCCGGGGGGGCAGGACTGCGCACTCCAGTGGATCAAAGCAAGTTCAATATAAGACGGTTTCACCTATAACGCGGTAAGATTTTTTGGCTCCCGAGGACAGCGTTATATCGGGGTAGAGGTGTACCAGCAATTCAGAGTAGGGCCCAATTATTACCAGTACAAGGTTCTACAATGTGCTCTTTCCATAGAGCCAAGGGTCTTTATGAAATGCCTAGCTAGTGGTGGGACATCACGTCTACCCATAACTAGATGATTGATTGATCAAAGGGAGGTCTCTTCAGGAAGTTGCCATAGCTTTGAACTATGTCCTTCATCTATTCAAACCTCCCTTCTAGCCTCTCACTGACTGTTCTCTACACCACCTCACTCCCAAAATAGTCATCTTAGTTGCCATAAGTTAGCCAGAAGGGTCAGTGAACTACAAGCTCTCATGGCTGACCCCCATACACAATATTCCACACAGACAAGGTTGTGTTGAAACCTCATTCCAAATTTATTCTCAATATTGTGTCATTTTAATTGGACTGAATCTTTTATTTTACCCATTTTCTTTCTAAAACCTCATTTCTTTCCACGGGAAAAGAAACTCCACACCTTGGACATTATATTATCTTGATAGGACAAAGCCTTTCAGACAGATGCCCTGTCTTTTTGTTGCTATCTCTGGTGTTTTTAAAGGTCAAGCCATCTCCTCTGAAAGAATTTCTAAATGGATTACAAAGGGTATTTCCATCTGCTATCACATGGCTGTTACACATCTTCCGCCAAACATTAACATTCTACTAAAGCACAGGCTGCCTCCTCTGCATGCTTTAGAAACATCCCCAGATCTGAGATTTCCAAGGCAGCTACATGGGGTAATCCCTTGCTTTTGTTAAACACTATACCCTCAACCTGGCCACAACATCAGAAGCCAAATTTGGTAGGGCACTCTTTCAGTCACCTTTTTAGTTAGTGGCAATCTTCCAGATGGAACATTGCTTATCAGTCTTCTAGAGAAGGACCCAAAAAGATGACATCTCAAAGAACCACAGATACTATAAGATAAATAACCATTCTCTATATGGCCACAGTTTGTTAAACTAGGTGTGACACTGCACCCCATATTCTTCATAGTGAGATTATTATGATATGATTAAGATGTAATTATAATGTATGTTATGCAAGAAAGTCATGTGAGGTGTCACTGGAAAAGTTATCATTTGCTGAATATGATTATTCTATTTGTATGCATGTATCATTTTTGTGTCTGAAATTATGAATGTTGACTATGTAACTGTATTTCAAATGTAGCTACACCTGGGTAACGCCCACTGGACAAGATACTTTCAGTCTAGATAGCTGGTTGGGAAGGGCCTATTCAGGGCAATGAGCCATTAGGAAAAAACAATAGGCCTTAAGAGAAGCTTATCTCCCTCCCTGTGAGCCTTCCTGTGAATGCTACAGAAAGCCTCCTAGTAATGGCTGCTATGACTCTACAAGGACATATAATGAGAACACATATCTCTAGACTCCATCTTGGGATGTCAGTATTTTTCCACAGACTGGACTGAGAACCAAGCTTCGGAACAAAGGTTCCCACCATATGCAAAAGCTAGAAGACAGGGAGTGACATCATCTGGGGTTCTTCACTTCCCACACAAGAAGACTCCTGGAAACACCTGAGGAACAAAGACTGAACTGGGGGAAGTGCTGAATACAAGCTAAAGGGATTTCTAGCCTGTGAATGAGACACCTGGGGATTCCAAGCTGTAATGCAAGTGCAGCTTGCCCCTTAAGAATCTGCAGCCTGCTTGTATTATCTTGAAGGGTGAGAATCTGCTACTCATATCCAATCTATCTAGTATATTAAGCTTAGTTTGCGTTTTTTGTTTATATGCTAAACAATCTGCTTTGATCTGTTTGCTATCACTTATAATCACTTAAAATCTATCTTTTGTAGTTAATACACTTGTTTTTGCTTTATCTAAACTGTAAGTTACAGTGAAGTGTATGGGAATCTTAGCTCAGGGGCAAAAGGCTATTGCATATTCCTCTCCACATTGAGGGAGGGGGCGAATTTTATTTTCTTATGTTGTACAGTTCCCTGTGCAGTGCAAGACTGTATAATTTGGGGTTTATACTTCAGAGGGGGTGCATGCCTGGGGATCTGGGAGTTGCCTTAACTGTAGCCTTTCTATGCAAGGGCTGGTCAGAAAGCCTGCATGTAACTGCAGCAGAGTTTGTTCCTACTTGTATGTAAATGTATGCTGGTGAAAGTGCAGGCTGGAGGGCTTTGCAGCTTGTCACAGCAGTATAGTGTGAGAGGGTGGGTCGTGGGCTCAGTGGTACCCCAGTTCCAGGGGGTGCATGCCTGGGGGGAACCTGTCAGACTAGGTAGATGTGCAGTTTTACCTATTTCATTCATGTATTCTCAGTTGTGTGTGTGCAAATCCTGAATTGCATGCACAGATGGCTAGACAGGTATCTACTTTCAGGCAGTGTGTGCACAAAATAAGCATGCATATGAGCTCAAGAACTAATCATTACTACTAATTATTATTGTTTATAATATTGGCTCCAATTTGTCCCTGGTGTAACTCCATTGAAGTCACTGACCCATTATTGTCATATCCTCTTAATCTTAGTCAAACTCTGTTAATGCTAAAGAGTTAAATGAGTATATTAAGAGGCTCAAGCAGAGTGAGTGGAGAACCAATCATAGGATATTAAAGGCTGTGAGCTACTACATGAAATGTAATTAAATAAAAATATTTTGTGTTTAAGTCTCAACTGAAGGCATATGACACAGGTTACCAAAGGAAGGGTTTACTTAAAACCATTTAAAGAAAGACTCAACTAAATTGAGTGGTTAACACCACCAAACTCCCTTTCTCAGGTAGAATTTGAATAAAAAAGAATCAGAAATTTCTTTTGCATGCTAGTTACATGAATCAAATTGATCTAAACAATCCAAATCTCTGCTGGAGAGACTGTTAGCAGGTAGGACACCATCCCCACAAATTTTCTGGTACTGCTCTCAAACCCAAAATCACTAGTCTACATACACAATAGGCAGCAAAATACCTCTAATGCAATATTTGATGAAAATCTAATTTACTTTATAGTGAAACATGCCCTTCAGATTGCTAGAGAATTATATCTATTAAAAAGTTAACAGAAACTGCTAAGAAATGTATCACCATTTTATGCCTCACAAAAAGGAAGTCCTTCGTTTAAGATGTGGCCAGACAAGATAGAAGAAATACAAGTTGCAGAACAAATTACTACCCAAATCTGATAATCCCAGGGAAAATTCATAGAAAGATGAGCTGTAGCAGATTATATGCTATCTGCATCTTGCTAAAAAAACCCCACACACACACACACACACACAAACACAGGCCCACACAATTAAATCCAAACTAATATACTAACACGAATTAAATCTGTCTTTCAAGGGAAATACAACATAGCCACACCAAGTGCCGGAAATCTCTATGAGTAATAATGCCACCCCAAACTTTATATATACTGGCTCACCTGCATACCTACTTGCAACTTGTTTATAAATGAATGTACTGTATTAAATACCACCTTGATTGACTACTACCAAGGCAACAATGGACTGTTATCCCTTTATTACATCCTGTTTACACCATGTGTCTATATATTCTCTGTAACAATCCCTTTAAATCACAAATAAATTACTGTAAGGAAAAGAACTCTATTGGATTTCTACTTAATCAAGTTCTACTTAATGAGTAAAGGGACACAGCTTCCCAGTAAATTAACAGAAGGTATTTTATTTAAACACAGCAGATTCTTAACAAAGTCCTACAGCTAACAGTAGTGAGCACTTCATTCATCCTCCCTCTCCTTAATACAAACACCAACTGCCTTGACTGATTTCCTTTTCTTTCACAGAGGCTTGCTTTTGCAGAATGCCATTACTGCAAAATGTCCCTATGTAAAAGAGACTGACACCTTTTAAATAATATGAAAGTGAATCCACCCCACAGCTGTATTGTAGACATTCGTTAGTGCATACCGCCCCTTGACATGTGACAGATACGTAATCTTTGGTAAACTTGGCCCATATCATGTGACTGAGGCCAGGTAATAAAGATCTGTCCCTTATAAGCACTCATGCAGGTTACAAATTTATTACACAGTGTTGTAATTACTTTGGGGAAAATGAAGCAAATAAAAATCCTGATCCTGGAATTAGCTCTGCATAGGTGGACCTCTGTGCCCACACAGAGCCCCATTGACTTTTCTGGGGCTCCATCTACTCAGATAGTTACTTTTGGGAGGGAATTCAAGGGAGGATTGGTGCCTAAGTGCCTTGAATCTGATACAGATCAGAACTTGGACAGTCCCACTTTAAGGGTCCAAGGAATGCAGAACTGCTCTGTTACTTTAGGGACTGTCCTGTGACTATTAGGATAGGTGGGAACCTGGCAGAGACCTAGAAATGATTACAATGCTTCCAAATTTTCCAGAAAGCAAGTGGAAACATATGTGAAAATTGTATACATTTTTTCTTTGTTGATCTTAATTCTTTCCCATACTTTGTATTTAACATCATTTCCTTTTGTTCACTTCCACTCATTGCATGCTGTCAGCAGCTGCAACATTAAAAAGGAAAGTTCCAACCCAATGAAACACAATAAATCATAGACACTATTTATTGGAAATCAGAGCAGACACACATAACAAGTAATATTTAGCTCAGTAATTACTTGTCTCACTTCTCCTTGCAGAAATCAACCAGCAGGCTATTCTCTAGCATGTACTATTTTCCCACTGAAGGACAATATTAAGTGAGCATATTTTCCATTCCTTACCAATTAAAAGGCAGCTCTTACCTGGCTTCAATTTTAGGGCTATACTATATGCATATTGGTCATATTAGTATTAGTGGAACTTAATCATACTCCTGGAGGCAATAATGTACAAAAATGTATTCTCGGGGGAAAAATTTTAGTTTTCACCTTTATTTGGATTGAACAGAATAATTTATTACAGGTGAATTTAACTCAATTTTAACTAGCAGGAAAAAAGATGTCTAAGACTCACAAATCTACTTCTTCACTCCTGATCTGTCTCCTTCAGCCCAAATTAAAATCTTACCCTCTCTTTCTGACATTTCCTTGTGGATGTCCAGCCATCAGCTTAAGCTCAACAGCCCAAGCCTGGGCTACCTCCTGGTGAGGGATTGATTGGGAGGAGAAGGGGGAGAGCCTGAGCCAGAGCTGCCTCCCAGTGTGGGATTTGGAATGCGGGAAGGAGAGCCCTGAGCTGCCTCCTGGTGAGGGATTCAGGAGGAAGAGAGCCTGACCCCAAGTGGTGGGACTCCAGCTATCAGCCCTGAGGCTGCAGGGCTCCAACTGTTCCCTTTATCCCTGCCTCCAGGGTGCACAGTCCGCCTTCTGCATAAGTCACAGACATCAGGGCCTGACAGCCGGAGCTCTTAAAGAAAGAAAGTACACAGCTGGTATCTCTGGACATATTCCCACCCCTCCCTTGGGAGGCATGCCCAATAGTTTGAAAACCCCGATCTAAAACATTTTAGTAATAAATTAGCTACAGCAGTCAGCACTCAGATCCTTTTTGTTGGTGTGGCAGGGTGATGAGTGGCTTTTTTTCTACATCTTCTAGGTGATAACCCTAAGGATGGGGATAGGATACTCAAGCCGGGGAGCAGGAGAGAGGAGGGCCGCACACACCTACTAGGGAAGCAGATTAGACAATCAAAGGGAGTCCAGAAAAGAATAGCTATTATTTTTATTTACTGAAGGAAAAATCTCACCTGAATCAAAGTTCAGAGAGGCAAATTTTTCTTACTCCAAAATGTTTTCACTGGGGAGGCGTGTCATGCAATTCTTACCCAAGCATTCTGCTGAAATGAGCTAGAGCACATTTATTTCATAAAAATACAATGCCTCCAAACTCATTCACCCCCAGAACTTGCCACTTGTTGAGTAACGCATCAGGACAGCTCTGTATTGCTTTGCATATACTAGTCTAGGGGCGGACGGCGCCTCATACATGCCAAGAAGGAAGATTCCAGTCAGAAACATGTATTTCACTTAGAACAATGACAGGTTTCAGAGTAGCAGCCGTGTTAGTCTGTATCTGCAAAAAGAACAGGAGTACTTGTGGCACCTTAGCGACTAACTAATTTATTAGAGCATAATATGCATCTGAAGAAGTGGGCTGTAGTCCATGAAAGCTTATGCTCTAATAAATTTGTTAGTCTCTAAGGTGCCACAAGCACTCCTGTTCTTTTTACTTAGAATAGTGTCTCACTTCTCCATACATCCTCCCCAACAAAATAAAACCAAAGTTCCCGGGAGGAATTTAACAGAAACTCTGGAGCCCTGACTGAAAAGGCTAGTCCTGGATCAGCTCCCCGTTTCCACAAACTGCACCACGCTGCCTACCCTGCAGCAACCCAGCACCTGCGGCACGAGCCCATTGCCCCATCCCAGCCGGTTACTCTGGCCTCTTTGGGGGGCCCGAACGACGCTCTTCGTTCTGCACCTCCTGCAGCCCGCAGCTGGGAGAGCAACGGGGCGGAGTTTCCCCTGGCACTTGCCGATGCCCCACCCCTTCCCGGGTCAGCGCCGGCTCCGCGTGCTGCTGGGGGGGTGCCTGCCTTTGCGTGGCCTAGCCCGGGCTCCCCAGTCTGCCTGCCCGCCCGCCCGCCGACGCTGCTGGGCATGGCCGCCCCTAGCGCGCCGCCCCGCGCACGGGCTCTTCTGCAGCAGTGTTTGGCTTCCCGGCTGCAGGTGAAGCCCCCCGAGCCGGGCTCCGAGGCCGAGTGGGTGGAGGTAACGTGCGCAGCGGGCCGGCCGGCCGGCTCTGACGCTGCGTTTGCAAAGCCATCGCGCCTCTCCTTCCTGGCTGCTGCTGTCCGCCGCGGCAGGGACAGCGCCTCTCTCCCGCCGCTACCCGCTCGGCGTTTCCGCTCTGTTTGCAATGGGCCTGTTTGCCCCAAGCCTCAGCCCTGCTGCGCTGGGAGCGGTTAGCAGCGCAGCGTGTTTCTTGGGGAAGCCACGCGCCTACCTTGTCTTGTTCTGCTCCTTAGCGACCGGCTCCCCTGGCGCAGTGCAAGACAAAACAGGGAAGCATTGGGCAAACTCATTGGGCTTGTACTGTTCTCCCTTTCACCCCCAAGAATCCCATTGCGAACATGCTGCTCCCTCGCCCACGGCCGAGTCTCTGGACCTAATTCTCCACCGTTTTGCCGCTGGTCTATCTACTTACACCTGTGTAATCTGTGTGTAAAATACCATCAGCTGGCACACGTTGTACAGATTTGAGTGCCCGTGTAAGGCCGTGGAGAATCAGACCTCTGGGGTAGGCCTGTACATCATTTTGGGCAGGAACCTTGTCTGTTTTAGTAATCTCTTAGGAAGTGCCCAGGCAGAATGATGGCACTCTATGAATGTTTCTAATAGCCACTTTTCCTTCTCTCTGTTCTCCAGTCATTAATGCACTAGTTGGTGGGAGTAGTTCATGTGTGGTGGATTATAGGATCCAGAAACAATTTGTTGGCCCAAGTTTTTTTTCTTTGTAATGCTTCCACAAAATCATATGTTTATGCCACATTGCCCCAGCCTCCTCTTGAGTGAGTTAGGAGGTGGAGAGTAGCAATTGGAAAAGATACAGAGAGAATCCACAGAAAAATAGAGACCGTGACATTTCTGCAGTGGACATAGTGAAAAGGGACAGTGCATTAATCATTACAAAGGGGACTCCAATTTACAGGATTGGGAACCACTGTTGTACCCTGCAGCATATATAAAATCTGATTCCTTCCTACTGTAACTCCAGCAGAAGTACACTAGGGATGAATTAGTCCCACTGTGTGGTATTTGTTGTATTCAGAACTGTTGGTTTTCCCCATTATGAGTGACTTTTTCAGATATAAAATACAATTTGGGAATGTCAAAAAAACTGCATCCATGCAGCATTTGGAAATGTATCATGGGATATTCCCTACCAGATACTGTAAATGGTTCATTAGTACCTGAATACCCTGTCTCCAGCAGTGGCCATTACCTGGTGCTTAAAAGAAAAGTAACCCTTACAGACATATACAGTACTATATAAGTCTGAATCTAACAAGCTTCAGAGCACAATGAAATATGTCTTATTTTGTTTGTTTTTGTCCTTAGATTTGATTTTATTCCAGATAAAAGGACAGTGGTTTTAGATTGTATCAGGGTGGATGGTTTTGAATAATGCCCTTTGAAAAACTGTATTTTCAATAAGAACTTAGCTGCTATAGCAATAAAGAATCTAAACATAAATATAATACTGTTCCCTTTCAGCTGTGTATTGCTATAGGTTTGAATGAGGGGTCAGGTGTAGCATTGTGAAAGTACTGCAAGACCCTGTGGTGATATGTGTTATTGTCGATGAGCACTTTTGCTAAATTAATTCAGGTGTATATAGGACCCATCATTTTGTAGCCTATAAGAAAAGATTGCTGAAACACAAAGTCCAAAAAGGTGTGGCATAGGGGCTTAGACAAAAAAGAGGTAGATGTGCTAACATGTTTAAAAGACATATAAATTTAAAGACAGAGTTAAAAGTAGTTTTATGTTCTATACCTGCCTCTGAATCCACCCGCTACCAGTTTTTGTTGCTTTAGAATAATTTTCCACCTGTTTTTAAACTGTTTCTCTCCAATTGCAAAAGAATCACATAAGTAACAGAGAAAATAAGGCCTTCATACTGCAATGTGATGTGTGCAAGCTGACCTTTGTAGAGCACCATTGAAATCGTTGGAGCTCTGTGAGTGCAGAAGTCCACCTGCATGAATCATATTACAGAATCAGCATCTGCGTACAAGGAAAACAGCAAAATTGGCTAGGCACTAAGTAAATTAACTTAAATATTTTTCTCTTATCATTCCATTATAGTAATCTTAGGGATTTGTTGTAACAAGAATAGATAAAGTTTCAGAGGGAAATATGATTGACAACTGTGTCCCTTTACGTATTCAGAAAAGAGGGATAAACTACAGTATGTTGTGATTTAAACCATTCCAAGAATGCTATGCTGTTTAAATAAATCTCTTATTTCATGTTTTAAATTATTTAACCTAAATCTGTGAAAGAGCAACATCCAATAGAGGAATTTGCGTGAGGAGTTGTACTATATAAGCTAGCAGGTCCCTTCCAGCCATAAAGTGTATTATCAGTGATCACTGCACTTGTATCTTCCCCAGGCATTTCACTGGTATTACAAGATGAGGCGAAAGCTAGTCGCTCCACAGCAAAAAGTATGGAAAGAGCTGAATCCCTTAGCATGACTTTTCAGTGGAAGGTTTGATCAGTAATGAATTTCTGCCATTGTATTTTCTTACTATAATGTTACCACTTACATGCTCACCAACACAAAAATAAAAAAACTAAGACCCAGTAAACTATTACTGATACAAAATTTGTGTGGCTTGGTGTGTGGCTTGGTGATTTACAAGCAATTTAAAAACAACGTGTCCTTGCACTGAGGAGTTTATAATCTATTGTAAAATAAAATAGCACTTGATGTAGATAACCTTGAACAATTCCAAGCCATATAAACTCACTACAGGTATTCCCAGAGTGTATGTTTGACAGTTCTTTCTTAAAAAGGAAGCCAACAGGTCTTTGTGGGCTCACTCTGGATGGAGAAAGTGTTTGAATGTACATTGCATTCACACTTATGTACCCATTCTTCCATAATCACTTTCATATCATAATGTTTCTCAGCAATAAATGATTCCAACAGTGGAATGGCCTATTCATGGGGAAACATACATTAGAAGGAATATATGTAATACAAACAAAGTCTTACAACAGAGTATGTGCAAACATAGGAATTCTCTTTTATACATGTAACAAAATAAGATGAAATCTAATGCTCTTCTTCACAATAATAAAAGTGAATACTGTTACAATAAATATAAAATATGCAGTGGGAACTATCTGGACCACTTCTAATTTGATCTTGTACTGAAGCAGGATCATTCTGTGATTAAGGCACCAGATTAAGACTCAGGAGTTTGGTTCTTGGTTGTGCAACAGATTTTTTGTGTGATTTTAGGCATGTCCATTAATCTCTCTGAGCTTTAGTTGCTCATGTGTAAAATGTGAATAATACTATTCTATCCCCGGCTATTGTTAAGAAAATTTCATATAAATATATGGGAAGTGTTCAGCTTCTGTAGAGGTGGGGGTCATGCTACAAGTACATAGAAAACCCTTATAATGACTTATTCTGCAATGAAAACTGGAACAAAATAAAATGTCAAAGAATAATTTACTTGACTACCCAATTTATCACAAGCTGACATCTTAATCATTATGGAAGGGTTCCTACTATATTACCAAACATTATATTTTTCTGCAAAAGTTGTAGAGCGGAGATGAAAATACACCTCTTGCAGAATGCATGTGTTACAGCTGCTGAAAGCCTGCACGTTTTTAGCTAACTGTGTGTGCTGCTTGCAGATTCAGATGAGAGTGCTTAGTGACCAACTGCTAAATAATCCTTTGGTATTAACATTACCTTGGGTAATGCCTGCCCTATAGCATTGTTATTAGCATCAGGTACATGTAGGGTTACCATACGTCCGTTTTTTCCCGGACATGT